>NW_022060260.1:600000-900000 GCF_007364275.1 Archocentrus centrarchus
CCTGACCGAATAAAACATGATGTTTATTTTGGAAATTATTGTCCCATTATGGTCACAAAGGAACAGAAAGCATGGGAGTGTTTGGGGCGGAGCCAACTGTGTCCCTTGGTTTTTCAGTCTGATGTGCACCTCACTCATCTGGTTTCAGAAAGCTAAGACTGCCATGGTGACAGGACTGAGGCCACGTCCATCTACAGTGCTACTGCACAGATTCAATTTTAGCATGCTAACACTTTCAGATTATAATACCATCATTTAGCAAGTTGCCATATGAGCACTGACACAGTCTCAGAGTCATTATTTGGTCCATTTGTGAAGCTGAAGTCCCTGATTCAGAGTCTTTGGCCTCTTCTGAGCTGCCGGCACGTCGACTGAGACTCGTGGATGATCCCAGGACTAAGCAATGTGATCTCGTACATTTATATCTGTATCTTCAGGCTACATTTAGGTGAAAGCTAATTCATCTGCACTTCCTGTCACCTCTCCGAGCCAAGAAAAGAAATCCCTCTCACTCAGAGTATTGTTGTTCTCTCCTTCCCTTGTCCTCATCTCGTTTTCTCTTCTATCACTTACTCCCCTTCCTTTCTTCACCTCTCATACCCCTGCCATATTTCATTTAAATATTTCATCTAGTTGTCTTGCGGCTTATGCAGCTTGCCAAGTGTCATCTGGATCGCAGCGACGACATGAAAGTGGAGCACGGAAGTGTGAGAGCGGCAGAAAGAGGGAAGAGAGGCAGCTCGGCCAGCTCTGAGACACCGGCTGGTGATAAGAAGTGAAAAGGTGGAGAAGACGGGGAGTGATAACTAATGTACTTCCTATGTACTTCCTCCAAACACACACACACACCCAAATGTACACTTTTCCCAGAGACCAGCTTTACATCACACATCTCACACACACATCCGTTATGTCTTTCAGTCTGATCTGTGTGTGTGTGTGTGTGTGTCAGTGAGAGAGAGAGATAGAGACAAACTAACTGAACTGATGGCTGATGTGGAAGTGGAGCAGTGAGGGATGACATGAACAGATGAGTGAAACTTCTACTCAGCAAAGAGCAGTGTGTCTGCTTGTCTTAAAAGGTGTGTGTGTGTGTGTGTGTGTGTGTGTGTGTGTGTGTGTGTGTGTGCGTGCATGCGTGCGTGAGTGTGTGGTCTCATACCCTGCCTGGCTCTTGGTTCCAGCTGAGGTCTTCCAAATCTGTGCACACCACAGAAGAAGAAGTGAAGGCAGTCCTCTGGTTGTGGTGTAACTGTGGAAATGACAAACACGCCTCGGCTTTTAACACGTTTCTCTGCGTGGTCGTATCGCTCGCTGCACGCCTCAACACGCACCGCCTCCCATTCCAGTGCCACAAAGCACAGCATAACGGGTTAGCAGTGGTAAAATCACATCAGCTGTGTTTTCCTCCGGAGTGTAAATGAAATTCACGCTCGTGTTGCTGCTGCGTGGTCTCTGTGAGCGTGATGTGTTTTATACACAAAGGAAGCAGAGACAGCGAGGGATGTCCACTTTCTCACCCTAAACCTATTAATATGACAACCATCAGCAGTACTGCAGAGGACACTGGATGAATTTGCTCAGGGGGAGAGAGGTTTCCCCCCTTTACTCTCTGAACATACATATATATGCATTTATAGGAAATAACAGCACTGCATTATAGAAATCACTTCTGTGTGAGCCTGAACCTGCTGGTGTGAGCTGTGAAATGATTCCAGTCTCCACACGTGGACTCCATCCTTCAGAAGTAGAACCTCTTCACTTGAATCAGAAAATAAAGATGAGGTAAAGATGAGCAGTTTCCTGAAAATAAGGAGGAAGTCCACAAAATATATTAAACATCAATACTGTGTCATAAACTGCTTCTATATATTTTTGAAAACTCAATAAGGGGGCATGCTCATCTCACACAGTCACAGTTGGTGGTTTTCCTGCTAAATGCCCCACTGTGCCCCGTGCATGGACTCACAGGCATGTCGTTTTTGTGGTCACATGTTGCTGTTCAGTTCTAGCTATTTTGTCCTGCACCTCAGTGACGCTCTGTTTGCCTCATTCATGTCACATGAGACAAAGTGCTCCTGCACATTAGCCCACAGAAATATCAATATGACTTATTTTACTACAGGAACTCTTTAGATTCAGTCTCCTGCATGAAACATGTTTCACTGACTTTTAATGTGAATATTAATTCAGTTCAATTTCATTTATATAGCACCAAATCACAGCAAACAGTCTCCTGAAGGTGTTTATTATTGTATGGTAAAAACCCTGCCTGATCCAGCCCTAACTATAAGCTCTGCCTCCCATTCTACTCTTAAGTATCCTAGGAACCACAAGTAAGCCAGCAGTCTGAGAGTGAAGTGCTCTGTTGGGGTGATATGGTACTATGAGGTCTTTGAGATAAGATGGGGCCTGATTATTCAAGACCTTGTAGGTGAGGAGAAGGATTTTAAATTCTATTCTAGATTTAACAGGGAGCCAATGAAGAGAAGCCAATATGGGAGAAATCTGCTCTCTCTTTCTAGTCCCTGTCAGTACTCTAGCTGCAGCATTTTGGATCAGCTGAAGGCTTTTCAGGGAGCTTTTAGGACAGCCTGATAATAATGAATTACAATAATCCAGCCTAGAAGTAATAAATGCATGAATGAGCTTTTCAGCATCACTCTGAGAAAGGATGTTTCTAATTTGAGAAATATTGCACAAATGCAAAAAAGCGGTCCTACATATGTGTTTAATATGTGCATTGAAGGACATATCCTGGTCAAAAATGATTTCTCACAGTGTTACTGGAGGCCAAAGTAATGCCATCCAGAGTAAGTATCTGGTTAGACACCATGTTTCTAAGATTTGTGGGGCCGAGCACAAGAACTTCAGTTTGATCTGAATTTAGAAGCATGATATTACATGTCCTTACTTCTACTCAGGTGTTACTTTCTATGACTCAGTGACATCAGTTTCATCATCAGGATGTCTTCGTCTTCAGTTTTATTCATATAGTGCCAAATCACAGCAACAGTCACCTCAAGACGACATTTCACGTGGAAATTGTCCGTGCATGTTCATAACTTTTATGGACAGAATTTGTAGGTGCAGCCAAAGAGCGTGTCGGTTCAGCGGTCTCAGGTTCTCCTCTCTGCTTTCTGCAGAGGATGTGCTTCTGTTGGCTTCATCAAGCGATGACCTCCAGCTCACACTGAGTCTAGTCCTAAACTAAACAAAGAAATTCAGTGAAAAAAGTTTTTAGTCCAAGACTAGATTTAGTCCAGGTGTATGGAAAACTGATCCTGTATCTGTCAGCTGGTTTGGGAACGCCTCAGTGTCCCCCGAGCAGAGCTGGAGGAGGCAGCCGAGGAGAGAGACGTGTGGGAGATCTGTGTTTGCCCCTGAAGCTGGTAAGGATGGATGACCCATTTGTAGCATCCTCTGCTCTCCATGTCCATAAGCGAGGGTCATCCTGGACTTAAATTTATCGTAATTCAGGTGAGACTGAAGTGACCACCCAAGAGAGCAAAGGATTCCACTAACTTACATTTTAGGGGGTAGTTTATACATTGATGACTGAGGAGGAAACCACTTTACAAAGAAGTCCTCCAGCAGAACTGCAAGAGTGCAAAGACTGCTTCATGAAAGGTGCACACAGCCAAAGGTCACTACACAAGTATCACACACAGCACTGAGAGAACAGAGGCAGCAGCTCATCGTGCAGAAACAGTCACAAAGTATTTCTGCTTTTAATGTGAGAAACATGTTTCATATATGTACCTATAACAAAAATGCAGGTCAGAAGTTATTTAGCCAATGCTAACATAATTATCCATGTGGAGAAAATGTTATCGGAATCATTTTATCTGACGGGAATATTATCTGAAAGTGCTTTTTTCATTTGGCTCACTGTGAGCGGAGCGGCCTTCACAGGAAGGAGGGAACGATTCCAGGTTTCTCCTGACGATCACGATCCATTTTTAAATAAGAGGAAAACAAGGCAGCAGCTTTCAAGACTCTGTGTGTGTGTGTGTGTGTGTGTGTGTGTGTGTGTGTGTGTGTGTGTGTGTGTGTGTGTGTGTGTGTGTGTGTGTGTGTGTGTGTGTGAAAGAGAGGCAGATAAAAACTCACACGCTATATGAGGTTTCGGTTCCACTTGCCAGGCTGCTCGCTGACCTCCCCCACATGTGTGTTTGACCTTTCAACTTTGCACTTCCCCCTCAGGAGAAAGGCCCTGCTCTCTGCTGCACTTCTTAACATACGCACACACACACACACACACACACACACACGGATCCAGCCTTTGAGTGAGTGGATTTAGCTTTGCAGGGTGACTGCAGTCAGGCTTGTGGTCACCGCAGTTACAGATAAAAGGATATATCACTTCCTCTGTCCATAACACACACACACACACACACACACACACACACACACACACACACACACACACACACACACACACACACACACAGTGCAGGCACTGAGCTCCTGAGTCCTCAGCTTAGCACTTGATCCTCTCTCTGGGAGGTTGACACTTCAGACGGAAAGCCTTTACAAACTCCTCTGGACTACACACCCACACACACACACACACAAAAGCACATGCACAGACACTCACACATACACACACGCAGTACATCACTGAGAGAGGCCTGATGATGGTGATCTGCCGGTCAGCATCTGTCTGCTGTCTCCCTCTTTCCTCACCGTCCGTCAGCACGAATTAAACGCGAGCTCTGAGCGTTTGAGGAGCGCCAGCCAGATGGGAACAGCCTCCGTGTCACTAACCGTCCCGGAGCTACGAGTCCTCCTCTGCGCAGAAGTGGAAAATCATCGGAGCATACCGACCTCTTGTCTTCCTGCCCCGGGGTAGGGCACACTGTTGGTCGTTTTAGCCCTAACAGTGAAGCGCTAATTCAGACAGGCGTGGAGCAGCCGTGACTGCAACGTGGATGTCAAGTCAGCGAGAATGTGCAGCGGGCCCGAGAGCGCCCGACCCTGGCCAGTGCACCCCAGGGTGCCGCATTTAAGTCAGGCACCGGGTGTGGTGCAGCGCGAGGTCAGATCACATCGGCGGGGGGTACGTGCAATTTTATTACACACTGTAAAATGTTGTGTTGACAAATGAAGGTGATGGGAGACGAATGGAAGATTTCTTCAGTGTGCAGCGGCTCCAAACCATCACACACTGACGGGGGGGGCAAGGTTTTTTTTCCTTCACTTTGAGGAGATATTCAAATCATACATTTGAATCATGTAAACACGATGTATTCAGGTTTGTTGATGCCAAAAACAGCGTCTTATTGTGTTCAACCGGAATGACGGAAACGTTATCAGAAGGAGCGCGCAATTAGTGCGTGTGCACGGCTCAAAGCTGTGAGCGCAGTGCGGAGCTCTCTTTAGAGCCCCATATGTTCCCTGCTCCTTAATATTATCTTTATGTGACAGAGCGGAACCTAACAGCGCCAGGTGGAGGGGGAGAACACTCACCCAATAATAAAGGACATGCGTGGATTCCAAGCAGTTTTACTGCGCTCCAGGTTTTCAGTCACATTTCTACTCAGAAATCATAAAGGAAAAAAAGCGCACAGAGTTCTGCAGCTCATCGCGCAGATTTCTTTACTCCTCTCTTGTCCAATCATGATGTAGAAATTCCTGTCAAAATGAAGCTGTTCATGTGCCTCAGATCTGAAGGTCTAAATCTTCCACCATGCTGCTCAGCAGGAAAGAGCGAAGCGGCTGGGTCCACAGCAGGCTGCAGCATGAGGACAGAAGGAGCACAATGGCCTCAGTTCCTGGTTGGGCTCACATTTGCCTGCATTTAAATCGATTTTAAATCCAGAGGTGACGCTAAACGTCATTGTGCGCCTTTGTGTCAATTCTAATTTCAGTTTAAGAGCCACCTTCACAGCTTCGCCATTTTCCTGTGATGATGCTGTCTTACTTTCAGGAAGTGAACATAATTAACAAAAGCAGCCTCTCCCAATTTAAGAGGCTGATTAATGCAACAGTTACATGACAGCATGGAGCGGAACAGAACAGAGACGGGCCGCGTTATTAGGCTGAACCTCAGTCTTTCTGCTGAGGCTGTAGAGTCAGAACGATAAACACCAACCAGGTCTGTCTTCATGCTGACGATAGAGCCCTTTACTGCATACATATGAAATACATTACACAGTGCAATAATATATAATAATAATGACAATTTCATTTGTATAGCACGTTTTTAAATAGTTACAGTGATTCACATAAAACCACACGTTAAAGATACGTGTATATATGCAAACATACAGCCTTATTTTCACCTCACACACACACACACACACACACACACACACACACACACACATTAGAAGAAGGAGAGCCAAAAATAACAGGAGACAGGAAACACTAAATGACTTTTCAGCTGACCTGACTGGTTGAGGAAGGCTGCTCCAGGAGATACGACCTCAAAGCCTGGATTTAAAATCAGAGCATGGAACAGTTAGGAGACCCTGATCAGATGACTGGAGAGGTCAACTACTGTTATAAGGTCTCGGTAGCGCTGCTATATAAGCAGGAGCCTGTTCATGCAGGGCTTCATCAATAAAAATTTAAAGTGTATTCTGAATTTCTCTGGGAGCCAGTGAAGGGAAGAAAAAAAGAAAAGAGAGTTACAATCATCGAGACTGGAGAAAATTAAAGTGTGTACTAGAAGTTTCACATTATTGGGTGCCAGTAACAGTTTGATTTTTGTGATGTTTCTCAAATGAAAGAAATAAGACTGGAGGAGCTTTGAGATGTTAGATTGAAATTTGAAATGCTGGTAGCAGATGATTTGTTAGTGCGGTGAGCAGGCCGATGACCTCCTTACAGAAGCTGTCAGGGCCAAACACAAGAACTTCAGTTTACGTGGACTGAGATGGGGACATTTAAAGACATCCAATCAGTGACAGCAGTGAAGTGTTCACTGAGTTAGGAGAGGCTGCTAAGGTCAATAGGGCTAACAGAACAGGATAGCTGTGTATCATCAGCATAGCAATGGTGTGAAATGCTTTTGAAGGTGTTTAGCAGATGACTCAGGGCTAACAAGTAGAAAAAGAGATCTGGACCAAGGATTGAGCCCTGGAAGGACCCCACATATGAGGGGCACTGATGATGACATGTAGTAATTCATATGTTAATATTAAGTATGATGAGAACCATCTGAGAGCAGTGCCAGAGAGACCAACCCAGCTCCATAATCAATAAGAATGGTGTCGAAGGCTGTTGGTAAGTCCAGCAGAACTAAAACTTCACCTTCGTCCACATTAGTCATCGTTTGTAACGCTGCTTCAGTGCTCAGATTTCCACACAGAGGAGGTCCAATCAAGCCATCTCTTGGAAAGTGGAAAATATTGATGGATTATTGCAAAGAAGGAATGAAATCCATGTGTTTGTGGGATGTTTAAATGACATTTGATGGACAGCTAATTTGGTTGCTACAGACTCCAGTTACCAGAGCCTGCTTTCTTCTTTGTTTAAATACAAACACCACCTTTATGTTAATGTTCACCTAAATCCTTTCCTATTTATTGCATGACGAACTTAATGAGCCTGCACTGTCACAACCGTCCCCGCTCACCCCTGATGTCTGTATTATACACCTGTAAACTGAGAAATGGATCCCAGAGCAGGAAATCAAGAGTCCGAGTCACCCCTGCACAACATGTTTTTCTCTTGATCTTCTTTTTTCAGAGAGAAATGAAACTTCATTATGTTCCAATTTATAAAAAGATAACGTAAAAGAATTCTTGAACAAACTTTGTCTTGTAGGAACTCTAACAAGGATGGAAGAGCACTGAGCCACGATGCACAACTTTGAGTTTGGAGCCATTATGAGACTTGAAGAAAAGAGCATCACCTGATGGTTATCCAACTTTCATGTATCTGCTGGGAAGTTCAGACTGTCCTGAGGCTCAAACAAATGTGTCTGCGTCACTGAAACATCACTGACATTTAAAAGTGTTCTGTGTACCTGGAGTGATGCTGCGTGGTGTTTGATCACAGCCATTTCACAACTAAATCAAATGTATAAAAATAACAAGTGTTTGGATGAACGTGATCAATATTTAATGTGATCAGAGACGCGGGTCTGCGGTGTTTGATAGGAAGAGTCTGGCTCTGAGTTTGAGTTTAGGAGGGACGGATGTCACTTTGAGTCTTTTTCCCCTTTAATCTGTTCAAACATTGTTCAGCCACAAAAGCTGCTTAATGAGATTTCACTGGGTGGGATGTGCAGTGTGTGGACATGAAAAATAATCTGAATCGGTCACTCTGTACACTGATAAAAATATCCTGCCCTATCTACATAATAAAATTAAGGCAACTATTTGCATAATTTATTTATGTTGATCAAACAAGACTTTTCTGTGTTTAAAGTACTTACTTATTTCTTTACATGAAATATAAAATCCAAGTAAAGTGAACTTAACTTTGTTAAGTAGATTAAGCAAAACTAAACTTTGTATAAATCACTAAACTCTTTCAATGTAGTAAATGAAATTTGCAAGTAAAAGCAACTTCATTTCATTATGTAGATCAAACAAAAAAAAAACCTTTGTATAAATTACTTTATTTTGTTAAATGTATTTAATGATTTTTCTTAAGTAGAATTAACTTGATTTTTGCAGGTACATGTAAAGCATAACTATTTGGTAAATGGACTGGTTCTTATATAGTGCTTTTCTACTCTGTGTGAGCACTCATACAACACGTTCACATTTACCCATTCACACAAGCACTTCCATGAGTAACTAAGCTAAGTGCTTTTATTGTTTAACATTCAAACACATTCATACTCCAATGCTTGTGTCAGAGAGCAACTTGGGGTTCAGTATCTACCCAATGGATTCTTTGACATGCAGCCCGGAATCGAACCGCTGACCTTCTGATCAGTAGGTGACCTGCTCTAACACCTGAGCTACAGCCAAATTTATTGAATTTATTACAGATTGAGCACAAATACCGATCCTATTCACTATTTTACTGTCCCTAACATAAAATGAGAGTTATTTTAAAGTAGCATTTCATATTGAACATGTATTCAATCTTATCTGAATTGCTAGCCTGATAATGACAAAAACTTCATAAGCAAAGGAGTGATATTGGGGGAAAAAAGCATTTCTCATGTCATAAATTATCACTTTTTTGTGCCACTTGTTTTATTTTGAAGCCATCAGGATCTTTTTTCCGTATCAGATTAGAAACACATACTACAGCAAATCAAAACAGCACATATAAAAAAAAGATGCTTTTTCCCAAACTTTCTCCTATCAAAGGAGAACGAATCATTTGAATCTTCTAGAAACATCTGACAAGTAAAACAGGCAACAGAGTAAAGAACTGTTGACTCGTGTTCAGTTCTGCTCCCTGGCTTCAACATGAGCTCCATGAATCAAACAGCTAGCTTAAGATATTATACAAAATACAATCTAAATACAAGCACTGAGATTAAAGTGGTTTCCACAGGTAGAACAGAGGAAACATAAAATACAACATAATTTGTGGCAGTTTCTTGCAAACATTTAATAATTCTATTAAACACTGTACATGGAGCAATGATTGTTGAAAAAAAAAATATATATATGTGTGTGTGTGAAGTACATATGCAATTTAAGTGCATTGGCAGAGAAAATGTATTTATGAAAGGCATATCAGTTGCACTACAACATTAAACTAAATTCCTCAGGGTTTACAACTTAAGAAGACATCCATGCAGATGTCATGATAGAAACGATCAAGTCTCTGTCTCATTGAGAGGATCAGCTCCTCATCCCCTCAAGTCCATGCAGCAGCTTGTATATCCCTGCTTGTGGACGTGTGTCTGTCAGCTTCTCCCTGCTGGCCATGATGTGAGGATCTGGCAGAGGACCTGCAAAGTGAGATATGTCAATTTGAACATAGATTTCATTATGTCATGAGACCTTGCAAACTAGGACAGTCACACTAATCACCTCTCTGTACATGTTTGTAACTCTTTTAATAGTTAGTTTAAGCTGCTGCAAATTTTAACAGTAAAATTTTATTATAAATTGGCAAAGAAAATATACAGGGCATATATGAAAAGCAATGCATACTATTCACTCTTATGTTTGTCTTAGAAATGTATTACCATCTTTAAATAGCTGGGGGCTATATATATATATACATACATATATATACATATATATATATATATATATATATATATATATATATATATATATATATATATATATATATATATATATATATATATATATATATATATACATATATATAGTTTTTTGAGAATATTTATTTATTTACTGTTAATCTATTAGCATAACTGGTGTCTGTAGGCAACTGAAACTGCAGGATGCTCAGGCAGCACCGGGAAACCACATTTAACTGCCAATAAACGATTGCTTATTTATGGTGACAGGTTGCAACCCTGGATATGCTATAAGGACCTGATCAAGATTAGAGCCTAAAGATGTTCTATTTGCAAAGCAGAAAGGTCATGTAATGTTAGCTAGCTAACAAACTGACTAATGCTATCCTATTAATTAACAGCTAGAAAAGACAAGAACACGTACCTCCATGATGTTCAATGAAGAATTTGTAGCCTTTGTCCAGTTTTGAATGTGTTGTCAGTGAAAACTTGTCTGCATGTCATAGTATATCCTAATACCATATTTGTGGCAAATGTACTAGACTGCGTAAACTCCACCCACCGGAAGTAAAGATCCCCAGCATCGAGGCTGAACGGAAGTTGTGTGACGTCATGTGAAAAAGGTCTATACCAAATAAACAACGCAGATGAAACGCAGTGAAGATAACAAGATTATTTTTTGTTGTGTGGATGAACTTAAAAAGATTGGCTCTTAGTACTTAAACAATTTAGTTTCTGAAAAAAACTTACAATGTCTTGTATCTTGAACAAATGTTTTTGACCTCAATACTGTGTATATTTGTGTAAAGATACTAACTTGATTTTTTATTGTTGATTTCACAGATTCAGTTATGTTAGATTTACTTCACCGCAGAATCATTTTTATCAGTGTAACATCCACCTGGTCACCAGCAGCTCGTCTCAGGTAGTTATATTGTTTTGCTCTGTTGAACCCAAATGGGAAAGTCGGCGTGTGAGACACGTGCACAATACTTCATTTGAAAACAATTAACTTCTATTTTTTCTGATGTGCTTGTTTAGTGCGTGGATAAATGCCACCGTAGCCCTAAAGGATGTGAAAGGGTTTTATTTTTTCAACCCTCTGAGGTCTAAATCATCCCAACTCAAACTCCATCATACATATTAGAGAAAGTTTTTGATAATTACTTTCTTTTCCAAAGATTTCAGAGAACCATTTAATAGAAGCATTAATTACATATTCTGATTGGCCCAGGGGAGCCTCGGGGTTGGGTTTGGGTTGTCACCAATGATGACTGAGACCTCAGACGGTTCATTTAGGTCTGTGGATGGAGCGCTGGTGGTCCCTGAACCTGGCTTTGTGAAACCCCCTCTGTTTGTGAGCAGCAGTAATGGAGAGCAGTGGCCTGAAGTGCAGCTCTGAAGTCTGCCCTAATGACTGTAACACATGTGTGTCTGGCTCTCAGCCCTCTCATTAACGTCACTGGACACTGTATACTCTGACTGTGTGTGGATGATCTCATCTCCTCTCAGAGCGCTCGGCCTGTGGCTGTGGATGTGTCTGTGTTTACGTGCACACCCACCCGCAGGACTCTTGTGGACGACATGTAGACGAGGCTGCTCCGTACCCAGAGGAGGCGTTTGGTTCTCCGGCAGGAGCTCCATTCATGTTTCCCTCTATGCCACCCCCTTTTCCATAGTTTTTTACTCAGGAGTAAATGTTTCTGTTTCCTTTGTGTTTTGCTTACAGATGTCACAGCTCTGCTTTATGAATAAATGTGTGTGTGTGTGGTAAACAGGGTGGTTTGCTCTGTGGAAGAAGGAATTTCCCCCAGCAGTCCCCATCAGTAATAGTGCCTGTAATGAGCTGCAGCTGTCAGCCTGGTTTCTGCGCGCACACACACACACACACACTCGCAGTGAGGAGGAAGCAGTGAGTCACTCAGCGGTGTGCCGTCATACTGTACGCTGATAAACAGAGAAACTCATCAGACACAAACACTTCCTCAGAAATACCTGCTCCGCTAAAAATATCCTCAATTTACTGCGTATGAGAAAGCCCGACTGAGCTGCTGCCATAAAAACACACATTTTCCTGCCTGTTCTCGTGTGTACTTGTAAAAAATGCTTTTAAAGGATGATCTTCCGTCGCTTCATTCTTTGACCTTTTAGTGTGTGAGCGAGAAGAGGGGCACAAAGAAAAGCTTCATCCCCCAAATGATTACAGGCTCATTTGACTCATTGCTTCTAACAATCCACACGAAGGAAGCTGATTTCCATGTCACTGAATTTTTAATTCTCGTCCTGCAGAGACGCAGAGAGCAAAAAGAAAAAACCCACTCCGGCTCTTTGAAACGTGGTTTGAAGCGAGGACACGTTTCTTTGGTCGCTCTCTGAGACGGCCGACAGGAAATCTGATTAAACACACTTTCCCGTCCTCTGAGAGAGTTTAGACGTGTTCGAGCAGCAGGTCGGTTCAGCCTTCATCCAGTTTGTGCTCAGAGGATTTTTGAGAACAAGATCATAGAAAAAAGGACAAATGCATGTGTCCTTTTTTATTTCATAAACACAAGAAACCACAAAAGAGTGACTGCTTCCCAAAAAAATTATTTTTCTCTCTCTCTCTCTCTGTATATATATATATATATATATATATATATATATATATATATATGGAGAAAAAATTATTTTTTCTGTTAAATGTCAGAAAAGTGGGGCAGCTGGGAGAACTGTTGTATTGTTCTAACTGGCTTCCAGTTGCAGGAAAAAAGTGATGTGGACACACTGATCCGTTGAGCAGCACTCTCACTGAGTCCACTGCATGAATGTTATCATTGAAGGTAACACGTGCACATTTCCACAGTTTCCTAACAAAAGACACCGAAGCTGCGCGGACTCTGTGACGTCTGAAACGAGGCAAACACAAAGAAGAGTGAAGCAGTGTGTGTGTGTGTGTGTGTGTGTGTGTGTGTGTGTGTGTGTGTGTGTGTGTGTGTGTGTGTGTAGGGCGGTAAAAAAGGATGGCTGAGAGCCTTCCTGCTTCATACTACAAACCTGCTGCCTGAGTTTTATCTTTTTTCTTTACATTAATAATAATTCCACAATAATTCTGCCTAAAAATTCACCAAGTTACAGAAAATGCTAAACGCTCCTGGAGAAGGAGCCTCAGACTTCCAGCCCCGCGTGCAGCAGTTCTGTGATATCGGCCCGTGAGGAGCTCAGAGCACACTTTAAACCTGCAGCTCTGCTGAGACGTTTAATGAGCTCAGAGTCAAATATATCAGAAGAACAGAGTTTGGTATTGATCAGGTGATCATGTCTGTTATCATCCCTGAGCTATGAACGTCAGAGCATGATGAGAACCCACTCCGTCCTGTTTATATGGAAGATTTTAATCTGTGCTGCTGTTTCCTAACCTTGTTTCTAAACTCCATGTTTAAAGTTTGAGTTTACTGGGAATAATCTGAAGCTTTAATCCAAACTTCAACCTGACCTGCACCCTTCCTCCTCTGCTTTCACTTTCCCCCAACAACTGCCCACAAACATAAAGATGATGAAGCTGATAGAGGTGATGAAGATGATGATAACAATGCGAGCAGCAGCTTTTTGTGTCCCAGCTGAATGCCGGCTTCGTGCGCGACCCGCCCGGCCCTCCGACTGTGACCTCTGCCAATTTTTATCTGGTTTCAGTCTAACTTTGGAGATCAGACTTTAATTTTGAAGGCGCAGCGCGGGACAGTGATGAATAGGCTGCATCAAGGAGGGCTTAAATTACCCCGCTCCCTGGTGGCAACACTGACCACAAGGAGAGCAGAGGGGTGTGTGTGTGTGTGTGTGTGTGTGTGTGTGTGTGTGTGTGTGTGTGTGTGTGGTGACCTAGTAACAGCAGACAGAGAAAGAAAGAGGGCTGGTCAGCACTTGCCCTCTCAACCCTGCTAGCTCTGCAGCTCACCCATTGAGGAGGAGGAGAAGGAGGATGAAGAGGAGGAGGGAGGACAGTGTGGGGTGTATGAAGGGAAGTGTCTGGGGGGGTACCTGCTCTTTACGCTCCTTCTGGGGGAGTTTATGAGCTCTCAGGTTGTTCGAGGAGAGTCAGTCCTCCTTTGTTTTCATGCAAATCAGATTTTTTTTTCTTTTCTCTGTAAAAAACGAGTCCCGGTGAGCCGAGGACGCTTTTATTTGATTTGGTTTATTTGACTTTGAGGCCACGGTTGAGACTTTATCTCAACATAATGAAGCAGCATGTCTCAGACTGAGGGTTTGGCCAGCAGCCCGAGGCGAGACTTCAGGCTGAGAGGACGAGAATCCAAACCAGGCGACAAAAAGCAGATTTTAAGTCGCTAAAGTACGAGTTTAAAGAGAAATCCTTTTATTGTTCATTAACAAATCATGTGACGAATTTTTTCTGACTCCACTGTGCTAAATTTAAATTCTATATTTGCAGCCATTTTATTGGAAAACTGGATTTTTGGATGTAATAGAAACGGATCAGTTTTGAAGAACATTATTAACCTGCTGGGATTTATTTGGTTGATTTCTCACATTTCAATTTGTTTTCAATCTTTTGTCTTTTTAAAACAACAGAAATCATTCACAAAAATCTGAGTTTAATAAACTCTGTTTAGGTCATTTTAAGCATAGAGCTCACTGATGCATCATTAAACCCACTGAGAATTTTTTTTAGTATTTTGCATTTTTGTATTTTAGATTGAGAGTCAAAAGAGTTTTTTTTTAATTGCAGGAAATTTCCTCTCTGACTGGCTGCTACATTAATTCTATTTTTATACAGCAGTGAATTATTAGCGCGCGTGTGTGTGTGTGTGTGTGGGGGGGGGGGGGGGGGGGGGGGGTTAATTACTTTGTACTTATATTTCTACAGTTTATTTCCTGTAGCTGGAAATGAGCTAGCAGGTAAAACATGTTTTCTCCAGTATTTCTGCTACAGAATAAGAAACTAAAAGAGTGTGTGTGTGTGTGTGTGTGCGCGCGCACAGGAAATGGCTGCACGATTAATGACGAAACTAAACCCAGAAGAACAAACATGAGGCTGAGCCTGGCGGACTCTCGCGGCCTCCCGGTTCTTGGTTCGGACCTTTTTGCTTCAGAAAAAAATCTTCCTGTTTGTTGGATTCTCCCTCTGCGGATCTTTACTGGAAACCAGCATGAAGGCGGCGTGCGGCAACATCGCGAACCCCCCCCCAGCTACTAATTGCTAATAAGTGCACCTTCCCTGTGCGCGTGCTCGGAGGAAGTTTCTGCACACAGAACTTCCGTTTCGGAGTCTTTGGTCTAGTTTAGAAAAAAGAACAAAATAAAACCAAACTGGAATCAGTCTCAACTGCGCCTAAAAACCGACACGCACACGCACGCGCGCGGAATGCAGCGCTGAATGTGTGTCCGTTTTCTCCTTCAAAAAGTTTTTCTGTCTCTAACTTTGAAAATCACATCCTGTGTTTTCAACTAAATGAAGATCATCCGCACATTTTCCCACTTTATGACGCATTTTGTACTGAAGGATATCTGTTCATATTAATGCATAATAATTCTTAATAATTCATAATAATGCTTTAACATCACAGCTGCACGTGGCACAGAGGAGAGAAAGAAAAAAGCTGATTTCACTTTCTCAGATTTAGTCCCGATGCTTTCCGCGTGGAGATAAATAACTTTCACTTTTGCCAGTGTTGAGAAATCCCTTCAGAAATATCACAATAAATGCCATTCATATTATTATTATTATTATTATTATTATTATTATTATTATTATTATTATACAATTATGGGGGAAATAAGGAAAGCCACCGTGTGGCGCGCTAAAAGTTCTCACATGAAAAATGAAATGAAAATATGAGTGTGAGTCTCAGAAATCTGTTTTTCTCTCTGCGCTTTAAACTCTTTAGAAACTTTGATTTGAACGTTTTTAGATCGTGAATCTGTAGCTCTAATTAACAAACACACACACACACACACACACACACACACACACACACACACACACACACACACACACACACACACACACACACACACAGGACCAGTGAGACGCTTTATAAACCGAAAGATTTGCTCTAATGAAAAAGAAAAAGCAAAGAGCTGAAATCCAGCCGCGTGTCGCTGACTTCGTGCTTCAGGTTAACACACCTACACACTCCAGCGCGCGGATTTCGGGTCGCTCAGAGAAATCTGCTCAGAGAGCGGCTTACTGCACATCTGCCGCAGTTTGGTGTGCAAACTAAAAGTGCACAGTTGTGAATTTTAAAAATAAGAAAAAAACCCTCTCAAGTCTTTTTTCCTAAACTCTTTGACCCCCCCCCCCCCCCCCCCCCCCACCACCACCACCACGACCCAGTCCTCCTACACGGCGCACGGACAGTCTGTAAATGTACCCACACACGCACCGCGGCTCTTCAGCTGATCAAAGACTCATTTCTAAAACATGTTAAATATTTATTTGATTTTCGACTGAATAAAATGCAGGAACGCGTTGATCAGATTGTACTTTTGTCACATGAAGAGTTAAACTTCTTTCCCTCATAAACACGCGCGCGTTTTAATCGGTAACATTTCCGGAGAGTGAGTCTGACCTCTCTGCGTGTCTCCGTGTTTTTCTCTCAGATTCCAGAAGAAAAACAGTCGCACTGATTCGGAGAAGAAGAAACGCAGCTTTGGATTTCCCAAAGTGGACCGTGTCAGTCAGCGCGTGCACGCAGCGTGTGCGTGGAGTGGGAGTGGTGTGTGTGTGTGTGTGTGTGTGTGTGTGTGTGTGTGTGTGTGTGTGTGTGTGTGTGTGTGTGTGTGACACTGATGGATGCGCCAATGGAAAGACGGACAGATGCTTGGGCGGATCTAACGGCGTGTGCAGGAGCGCAGCGCTCAGTCAGCGGAGAGACGCCGAGCACGAGCCGCCGAGAGGAGCGTGAGAGGCGAATACAGTCCGAGGATCAGCCCGGGGAGACAGAAACACGGAGCCGGAGAGGAGAGCTGTGTGCGCGGCTGCAAAGGAGCACGGAGCCGCGGTGAGAGAAGAGACAGGAGACACTCACCGGGACCTCCTCCGGGTCCTCCGCCAGGAGCCGCTCCGAGGATCTGAGGAAAAAACAGCAGAGAACATTTCACCTCCTCAATCGAGTCCAAAACTTTGCTTCTCTCTGCAAGATGAGGAGCACCTCTGCACCTTATCAAACCAACCTCACCTGAGGAAGCTTACCTGTGCAGAAGAAACAAAAAAAAAGTTGCTAATTCCAACCGGTGTGAGGAGCAGCAACCGAGAGGAGCGCAAAGAGGAGGCAGAGAGGAGGTACCGGGGGAGGCGCTCCTGAAGAGAAAGGAGAAAGTCGCAGTTCGGTGTTCGCAGCAGCGGAGGAGCTCCAGCAGCAGCCCGAGCCGCCGCCGCCACCACCTCCTCCTCCTCTTCTTCCTCTTCATGTACATTATTACAAACAGGGAGATCCAATCAAGCACGTATCTCGTCGATTCCCACGCGCACGCGCACACGGTGAGTGAGTGACTTGGCCTCAGCGGATTTTTCAGAGCGGACAAAATAACGGCGCCTCCTCCTCCTCCTCCTCCTCCTCCTCCCGGCGAAGGAACAGTTTTCTGCCTGGATGTTTGTTTCCGCTCTGAAGAAGTGCGCGTGATCACCGGGAGGGACACGGAGAGCTCGCGGATGGCGCGGCAGAGTATCAGCCCGTAAAGTAAGTGTGTGCGTGTGTGCGTCTGTGTGTGTCAGGAGGAGAGTGAGAGGAGCTCTAAAGACAGAGGGAGGAGGGAGCTACGTGACGCCGATAAGCGGCGGAGAGCTTGAACCGTAGAGGAGGCGCAGGCTCTCAGTGTGCGTGCCCCCTTGTTTGCGGACTTTTGACTGACGCAATCATTCGGTTTTGTCCCTCCAGCTCGCCTGTTGCAGCTTCGGACCCCAGCACCAAGACACAAAGCGTCCATTTCTTCGCCGCAGAGCTCCTCTTCCTCCTCCCGGAGCGGCGCGCCGAGGCACGGCCAGCCGAGCGGGGAGTCCCGCGGGATCCTCCCTCTCTCTCCTTCTTTTAAAATCATCTTTTTACCAGTTTTTGTTCGAAAACTGCCCCCCTCCTCACGCACCCACTCCGCTCTATGTGGGAGCCCTGAGAGCACCCGGGGGGACTGTGTTTCGGAGCTCCGTGGAGTCCCCGGGCACCCTCGGATCACAGCGACCACAGAGCGACTCCCATCCGGGCCCCGAAGTCAACATGCCGCGGAGGAAGCAGCAAGCGCCGCGGCGCGCCGCAGGTAAGCACCCGGTCTGCACCCCCCTCCCCCCCATCCACACACACACACACACACACACCTACCAACCACTACCCCCTCTCTGCTTCCCCCCCCTCCCCTCCCCTCCCTTCCTCTCATCAGGTACTTATCATTGATATTTCCTCGCGCGCGCGCGCACACACACACACACACTCATAGCATCATTGGTTAAAAAACAAAGAGCTGAAATAAATCCGAGGCTTTACTTTTCTTAATTCTTGTGCGAACAGCTGATTTTTTCCGTTTCCGCGTGTTTCCTGCTGAACACATGAAATTCACACACACTCATTTCTGAGTCTTTAAAATAGAATAGTTTCTATTTTTCCTTTAAACCCCAGCATGCAAACATTTTCCTCCCCTCGCTGATCGTTTACAGAATAAATGTGTGATGGAGTACACCGGGTTAAACACATTTCAAGCAAAATCTTCAGCTGTTCACACATTTGACCATCAGTCTCCCAGAGGTCAAAGGTCAGTGTGAGTTCTAGCGCTCTTCATTCTCTTCGTCAGTGTGAACATGGCTCTGGACCCTGAGGTGTGCTGGAGCACAATTTTTTTTTTTTTGGGGGGGGTGGGGGTACTTGATAAATGAAAGGAAGTGAAGGGGGGATTTTCTGGGGGGATTTTTTTAATTCTCTAATTTTAGTGAGAAACAGTTTTGATTTATTATTATTATTTCATTTTAATTTCTCTTTATTCGTCATCCCGTTGGTTTATTTCTGCGACACTCGGCTCTCAGACTTTTTCCGTGTCTGTCTTCTTTCCCTCCTTCTTCCAGTTTCTGGGAAAGACTTTTTTCCTCGAGTAAAGATTAGTTCACAGCCCGCGGAGCGAGGAGGGAGGGAGTGGATACTGGAAAAGAGCTTAATGGACAATTGCCATCTTTGATTTGACGCCTGATTGATCACCTGTCATCCAGCTGAGCCTTTGATCTGTTCATTCCCAATAAGTGTCAATAAATCACATCCTCTCTCCGCCCTCCACCCTCCACCCTCCACCCTTCAGGCCCTGCTGAAGTCACGTCGGCCTCACAAACTTCAGCCGTTTGCCTCGTTTCATTACATCTTTCTTTTTTCCCGGTAGCTCAGCTCCAGAGTTTTTATCTGCAGCTTTAAACTCTGATTAACATCCTGCAGAATCACTGATGATTTCCCATTGACCTTTCACCTTTGATTTGTGGTTGGAACTGGAGGATTACTGAGTAGACACACAGAGTGGTGTTACAGACGTGAGGGCTGCCCGGCTCCTTCAGACGGGCCGTCACACAGACTTTGGTTCATATTTGATTTAATTGTCTGATCTCTGACAGCCACATTCATCAATGGCTCTAATGGTCAATCAGAGGCTGGCACAGAGAGGGAGGGAGTGTTCTGTATTCTCAGGCCGCACTGGATCAAAATGTTTTAGCTCTAATGGACGCGATGGGTGGGGTTAAAGGGAGGGAGGGATGGATGAAGGAGCAGGAAACTAAACGATGGATTTCTTGAGAACAAACAGGAGGCGGCTGAAGGAGGAGTTTCATTTTAAATTATCGGCCACTTCCCTATTTTTTCTCGTCTTCCCTCCTCCTTTCCTTCTCCTCTCCTCCTCCGTCACCTCCTCCCTCCGGCTATGAGTTGAACGGTTTTGGAGGACTGCGTTTCACAGAGGGTGATGACAAACTGGTTGCTCTGTAGTGACAGCGAGTTATGGGAGGATGGCAGATGATCGGCTTTGATTAGGAGTTCTGGGGTGGAGGAGGAGCAGAGAACCCTAAACCCTGAGTTTTCTTCCCTGCAAAATCTCTTGTTTTCCTTCTTTGTCCTCCTTCATGAGGCTGAGTTGTTCTCTGGAACCTCTGAGCTGCACGTTGTTTTCATATCTACTTGGTCAGTCTTTAAAAAGATGCCTGTCTGCATATAAATCTGGGTAAAAAGTGAACGTTTAATCATCTACATTTGTTTTTTTTTTAATACATCTGATTGACATTTGTTTGGGTTGTGAGATGGTTGTGACAGCGTCCCCGTGCACAGACTGGTTTTACCAGACGGCCATTTTTAAATCTAAAAACATGCTTGCGTGTTTCTGCAAAATTAGCATCAGTGTGAGCGTGCTCAGATCATTCCTTTGGCAGTCTGAGCTGATTGTTCCTGCAGGCTGGGGCGGCACGGTGCTGCAGCGGTTAGTGATGTGGCCCCACAGTGAGGGTCTGGGTCTGAATCTGCTGCTCATCCTTTCACTTCTCAGCCAGGTTCAGACCAAACAGACGTCGTCTTCTTCTTTTTCAAGACAGATTTTCTTTCTTTAACCAAATGTCACCGTTGATCTGGAACGGTCGAGGTCTTTAAAAGTATTTTATTTGAGTCTCTGTCGGGAGGGAGGACGGGTCCTGTGAAGGGTCAAAACGTGACTGGAGGATGTTTGCTGACTCACAGTTGGCACTTTTCAATCTCATCTGTTCTTTTTGCTTTTTAAAAAATCTATACTCTGTATGAACCTGAATATTAGGCCTGTTTCTTCTCCTTCTTCCCATATCCCCCTCACACACACACACACACACACACACACACACACACACACACACACACACACACACACACACACACACACACACACACTTCCTGCCGTGGTGATGGAGCGCGCTCAGCTGTCTTAAAAGAGGAGTTGTTTTGCCAGCTTCATTAGCGTTGTGCTAATTAGCTGAGCAGCTGATGGATCTCTGACAGGCCTAATGATTGGAGATGACAAGCTCCGCACGCTGTCACGCTCACCAATTAGCTCTGTGCCATTGCTGGATGTAATCAATGTGATCGTACACCGTCCTTGTTTGCCTTTCGCCCGCCTTGCAGCAAGTGAGGGTTCAACTGAGGCTGCGGTTCGAGTCTCAGCAGATGGAGGGGGAGAACATTGTGAGGACGCGGCGGTGTGTTTTCTGAGGTGGAGTATTATTTTATCAGAGCTCCTGACCTTTTGTCCCCAGGCTTCAAAGGTAGACTTCAGCAAGCGCTTCATTGTTATCAGAGAGGAAGTTCCATCATCAAACAGCACAATATTTATTTACCTGCAGGCCGACGCAAAGCTGCAAATCTGCAGCTTCACGGCTCTGCACGAAACACCGGAGGAGACCGATCGGCTCCCATAAACACACCAAAGACAATCAGCGGTCCTCACCTCTGTAATCGTCTTTTTCCGTCATCACTGAGTCTCTTTTCCTCCTTAAATAGGAATTATGTGTCCATGGAAACACACACACTCATTTCTCACAAAGGGAATGTGATTATTCCAGGGTTATTCCAGGGAACTGAAAGGCCAGGTCATGTTTGTAAATGAGAACTAGTTCTCAAACAATTTACCTGGTAAAAGAACGGTTACAAAATAATAACTAAAACTATAAGATATTTTTAAATTGGCGCTGAAGTCAAACGGACTTTAATGGATTAGAAATTTTCTACACAGATGTAACATGTTTAGTTTGGAGAAGCTGACAAAGATGGAAACACTGTTTTCTTCCATCACAACTCAACAAAATCACCGTGAAATGAACCCAAAAACTGTGTGTGAGAAAACACAGGGTCTGTGAGTCTGAGTCAGTGTTTGTGTTACGATACCTGAACTTCTCCAGAAATGAATCAGAAAGAATTCATCAGGAAATGATGCCCCCACCCCCTCCCCCTCCCCTACCCACCATGTTTAAACCTAGAAACATTCACTGCTTTTATACCAAAGTGTGTGTGTGTGTGTGTGTGTTGAACTCTAATATGGTGATGTGAGAGGAGAGTGATGAAGACGATGACCTGCATCAGCGTCTCTGTGATGTAGTGAGACCGATCAGCTGGTTGTTTAAATAAAGCTTTGATGATTCTTTTCCAAACCGCAGCTCTGTGTCGGTAAAAGCAGTGATGATGATGATGATGATGAGGAGGAGGAGGAGGAGGATGAAAGGTTAGTCCAGGGTGGAAAGCTCTGGATGGGCTAGTATGGAAGTCTGACCACAGTGATGAGCTTCTGGATTATGGAGACATTCACTGTCAAATTCTGACAAAAACTCATCAAACTGAGTGAAGAAAAAACTGAAGACATTGTCCTGATGATCTTCAGGAAATATGAGAAGCTGATCTGGATCCAGGATCCAGGTGAGGCGTGGAGCTTTGTCTGCAGTCACATCATGTTCAGCTCCATGTTTTGGTAGAAATGAGACGTTTCGTGTTGTTTGAACATGTTAAACTTTGAGGGTCAGTCAGGTTCTTTGTAGAAGCTGAACGTCACTCCTCCTCGAAGTGAAGGTCTTTGATTTGGTTGGTGCGCAGCTGCCGCTGATGCTCAGCAAACAGCCCGTTCATCAGGTTTCACGTATGGCGGTCATAAAGGACCCAGCGGTGTCACAGGTTTGGTACCTGCCACGTGACGCGTGGACACGGGTTAAAGCAGTTTCCAGTCAGAGAGCTTCAGCAAACACGCTCAGTGGAGGCAGAACTGAGACAGTTTCACACACATTTCAAATGTTTTAATGAACACAGCACATTTAACACAGCAGCCCTGCGAGCTGCTGCAGGGTTTGATGGTGGGTAATATTACTCAGTGAACCAACAGGAGCCAGAAACAGAACCTTTTTACTGAAGTTATACACTTTAAAATGATTGCACAGAGCTGATGAGAGCTTTTGGTGTGTGTGCCGAGTGTCGAGGGGCTGTGGATGAATTTAAAGAGCAGCTCTTCAAACCAAAGCTGCTCTGGGAGTCATTTCATCTCCTGACCTCTGATGACTGTTTTCTTCTTTTTTAGTTTATTATAATCAGGTTTTGAAAAATGGTAAATGGACTGGTTCTTATATAGCTGTTTTCTACTCTAGCGGTGCTTTATACAACACGTTTGCATTCACCCACTCACACACATTCATACACACACTTCTACAGCTAAGTGCTTTCTATCTAACCTTCAAACTCTGACGGTTGCATCAGAGGGCAAGTTGGGGTTCAGTATCTTGCCCAAGGATACTTTGGCATGCAGACTGGAGCAGCCAGGAATCAAACCACCAACCCTCCAATTAGTAGATGGCCTGCTCTACCTCCTGAGCCACAGCCACCTCGAAAACGTGAAAACAGAAAACGTGTTTGACTCCAGTCCGTCCCACCCACGATGGCTCAGCAGATCATTCCAGCAGTTAGAAATGATAAAAATCCTCAGTTCTGAAACACAAGCCGATGCCTCTTAAATACTTTCTAGTTTATTTTTGCAACTCTTTGAAAACAGTATGAGGAAGGAAGTCTGTCTTCAGGCGAACTGTTGACTAACCTGCAGCCACAGTTTCCTGATATCACAGAGTTAAAGTGGCAGCTTTAAAATCCGTGTTTACCAAAAAGACCTTAAACTGATTTTACTGTCTTGAGTTTTTTTTTTTTAACGGCCGTCCCTCGGCAAACGAACAAAAATGGTCTGATCACGTGATCACGAACAAACGTTTTTCTGATGGTTTTCACTTGTTGACTGAGGCTCTTTCAGTGTTACAGCCTTTCCTGTCCAGACCGCTTCAATCAGGCAGTACGGACCGCGGGGCGCCGTACGAAGGTACGATGTCGTCAGGGTTTGATCGTGGTTTCAGAATTGCTGTTTTCAGACACGTCACTTTGCAGATTTCCAGCACTTGATGTTGTTATTTCAGCCCCTCGGCTTGTTGAGCTCACACACTGCGTCTGCTTCCTTAACGCTGTGATATCATTGGTTCCCCAGCTGGAGCGCGCTGACTCACATTTAACTTCGACCACAAACAGCCAGGAATGATTTATCTCGATTAGTCAACATAAGCAGATATCAGCTGAAAGGAAAACGACCTCGGCTAAAAACTGTTGAGTCTGACCGCAAACGTCCAAATAAAGTTTGCTCGATGCTTCTCGGGGCTCAGCTTCAGGACGGAGTTCCTCAGTTAGAAACCTTGAAGAAAAGTTCTTGTAGTGAATTTGATGAAAACAAAAAAAAACACACAGTTGAACTGAAAAATAAAAACTAGACTTCAGAAAGAACTCAAGTGATACAGCAACCTGAAGTCAAACATGCCTTCAGGTTTGTTTTTTACAGTGTTTTGCTTCGGTCTGTGTGCATCTCCAGGTTTGGGTTGAAAAAGTTTCTCTCTGTATTAATAATGTGCATCCTAACGTCCTCACGGTTCACCAATCATCTTTACAGCAGAGCCCTGTGAGGGTAACACCTCCTGCTTTCTGAAACGTGTCTAGCGTGCGGTAAAACACACAGAGGTTTGGATGTGACCTGCTGGATGTTCGGAGCTTAAACTCGGCCGGTGTAATGAAGCATTTGCATGCTAACACTCTCCGTGCTGCATTAGTGGCTGCACAGCGAGTCTTTCCCAGGCAGCTAGCTGACACTGTGATTTGTTCTGGGCGTCCTCTCTCAGAGCTGCTGCCCCACAACGAGCCGAGAGGCAGAGGGAGGATATAAAGTGGAGGAACTGTAGCGTAGTTAAATATTCGATCATAGGGAAGGACAGGAAGGGAATGAGATTGTAAAAAAGATTATGTGCACGGGCAGGAGGAAGCAGAAAGGAATGAAAAAGCCAGCGAGCAGACAAACGACAATCATAGAGGGAGGGAGAGGAGCCCCCCCCCCATTCCTCCAGGATAAGTGGCTGATGGTTTCTAAACAGTGTTTCTTCTCCTCCCTCTCCCACAATCCTCCGTCATGGCTCCCATTAGGTTGACAGCTGTCAATTAGGGCTCCCTTGGTCTGGCGCTCTGCACTTTATTGCAGGCAGTTGATGCTGTCATTTCGCTCCCAGTTTCGCCTTGAGCGTTATCACGAGCGCTCAAACAGTCAATAGCTGATGCATCAGCAGTTATTTCTTAAATTGGCTCACAAGGCTGCATCCTCTCCTCATTTTTTCCTCCCCCTTCTCTCCACTGTCTGTCTGCTCCCTGCTCGCCTCCTCTGCCTCCCCAAACATCACTGTGTGAGGATGGAGGGAGGCAGAGGGAGGAAGAGGAGAGCACAGACTTTTGGTATGAAGTCAGGAAAAACAGCAACGCAAATATCAGATGCAGCTCAACACAGTTTTTAGGAAGCTCGCTCACTAAAGAGAATTGGTTTTAGTTTCTTAAGCCTGACACAAAGGAGACATGCAACACATGTTTCCCAAAATGATGGTTTTATGAAGCCAACAACAACAAGAGTACGTTTCATTAAATAAGCACAGATGACTGACAGAGGCTGGTGTGCAGCAATAATGATAATTGTGTAAAAAAATGAAAATCAGATGTTTGGTGTGTTCAGGTGTTAGGAATGTATTTCTCTGGAAGCACAGAGAGAGGAAAAGCTGCTTCTGAGGGTCACATGATGCTGCTGATTGAATTATTAGTTGGATATTAATTTGTGTCAGAATAACTTTGATGTCTTTGTTTCCTCTCATTGTTAAACTGCTTAAACTGAACGTTCCTGTAATAACAGAGATCAAACATTATTGTCTGAATCCAACCAGCAGCTGCCTGTTGTGTGGTCTGATTGGCTGATGGGTCCTTGCCGAAAAAACAACCAAAACAGGAAACGCATACACTTCCTGTGCAGATTTGTGTGTGTCTGCAGGTGATGACGGGCCAGGAGCAACGAGGGGCAGGCGTACGTGGACGCAGTTAAATCGGCTCCAACGTCTTTGTGTCTGAATGTGGGTGAAATGTAAACGTTCGTGCTGCTGTTTCACTCACAAACACGTGATGATCGAACAGCCACACGGCGTCCACGCCACTCACACAGGCTCGTTTTGTAGCTGCAGACCTGCTCTGTTCGTGGAGTGCTTCTGTGTTCCCAGACTCACTCTTCATCAAACAGGTCGCAGTCATCATCTAATGCTGTTTAAATGATGCTTTCAGTCAGTCTAAGAAGCTCAGTCATCCATCCAGGATCTCCAACTGCTTTATTTTTACGGCCTGTTAGACTTCCTGTCATGTTTAGGAGACGCAATGAGAGAAGGGAGGCCCAGAGGATGAGTTAGTGTCGAGACAAGGTGTGTGTGTGTGTGTGTGTGTGTGTGTGTGTGTGTGTGTGTGTGTGTGTGTGTGTGTGTGTGTGTGTGTTTTGAGTGTCATCTGGGCTGAGCTCCAGGTCTAGTTTCTTCTTATCCTCAGTGGGGGGTCCCTTTATGTCTGCAAAATGAGTGTGTCCTTCCCTTTCCCACGGAGGCTTTGGCTGAACCCAGACAAGACTGGCAGCCATCAGTCTGTGTGTGTGTGTGTGTGTGTGTGTGTGTGTGTGTGTGTGTGTGTGTTGAAGAGGAAGGCCCTGTCAGCCTGAGAAGGATGTCAGCTTAGGCTGGCCCTGATTACCAGACCTTCAGACGGGTCCTCATTGCCGGCTCCCCTGCCTTTCATCTCACACACACACACACACACACACACACACACACACACACACACACACACACACACACACACACACACACACACACACACACACATCAGAGCTTCTAAAGTTTTGATGTCTGAGTGCTGTTTTAGTGAGACAGCATTCAGCTGAAGGCAGGCGGGAAAATGCAGCCATTCAGCAAAACAGTTCTCAGACTCATTAATTTATTAAACTTATTAATGAATTTGTGAAACTTGGGTCAGAGGTGAAAGTCTTTGTTACCTTTCAAATGAACTGTCTAAGCCGGCTCACGGTGCGTAACCTTTGTCATTATGATCACAGGTTCGATTCTCCGCCTGCACACCGTGAATAAAATTGCTTCTGATTTGTGAGCAGCAGAAAAGCAGCAGCGAGTGCACCTTTGGAAGGTTCTAACGTCAGATAAAAGAAATCAAGCTTTCCTTTGAGCAGTCGGGTAAAGCCGATCGCTCGCTGCTCACAAAATAGAAAACCAATCAGTTGGAAGTATCTCCACCATTTTGTGTTTAGTGTCCACCACAAACTACAAATTTGTTCCTAAACTCAGGGTGTTGCTGGAGCTCGGACCTCTGTCCTCTCTGCACCGTGGATGAAGCTGACTTTGTGCCAGAAGCCTCTGATCTGGAGTCAGCTCGTCGTGTGTCGAGCGGGTTTTCGCCTCGGTCACTCAGTAGCCGATCGTTTCCTGTTTTATGCTTTAAACTGTCATTTTTGTGCCTGTTCGCAGCTTTCATTTTATACCCATGTTCAGTGAGGTATCTGTTTCTCCAAATGACCTGTGAGACCCCCTTTGAGGACCGGCTGCACGTGTGCGCACACTCAGCCACGCCGTGGGTCAGTCCGCTGCTGCTGTGTGTGTGGTTTGAGATGAGTGTGTGTCTTTCTGTATTTTGTTAGAGATCGAGGAGGCAGGTGAGAGAGAGAGTCGCCCATGCTGAAAGGAGAGAGAGATGAGAAGAGTGAGGAGGAGGAAGGCTGTTTTATTTTCTACTGTGAGGGCCTGTTGCTAATTAATGTTTCTTGGTCGGTTTCTGTCGGAGCTGAGTAATGTTTTTGATCTTTATGCCTGATAACTGCATACCTAATGAGATTTCAAAGCTGGTGGAGATGGGAGTTGCTGCTCCCTGCAATTATTGACAGATGCCTTTTCTCCGCCACTGGCTGCTGTGCCATAAATCCTTCCTCAGTAATGAGCTTGAGAAGTGCCACCCTGCCAGTGAGCTAATGAAACCGAGCAAGGGGGGCCGTGTGTGTGTGTGTGTGTGTGTGGGGGGGGGGGGGGGGGGGGGGGGTTTGCAAAAGAGTGCATCACACTCCTCTGACACATTTTTTTCTTTAAATGCACTCTGCAGATGTCAGCCACCTCGGCTGCCAGAGAGAAAAGAGGCAGGGGAAGATAGTGAGCCAGGAAAAAAGAAAGACAAAGCCCGAGTTTCAGGAGATGGTTCAGGTTACAGCCCCATGTTCAGGCTATTTGTCTGCGTTTGGCTGTTTTATTTGAAATACTAGCATCTCTGTTGCCAAACAGGACTGTGATTGATATCACTACGTCCCCCTCCCCTTCACCGCCTTCCTGCCCACATCCACCAGCAGCTTCTCCCCCTTTATTTTCCTCAATGAAATTCTTCTGCTTCTTCTGTGTAAGTAAAAGGAAAGACCAGAGATAAATTCCTGATACAACCAGCTGCTTCCTCTCCACACATGGAAGTTTGTGCTGCTTTAACTGTGCTCCTGAATGCTCGTGTTTTATGCTCAAAATCAGCTTCACTGTAACAAAAACTACAGGACAGAAGTGTCCTTGTATTTGTGGAAGTAAAATCTGGGCTTTCAGTCTATCCGTACACTCCTGTGGATTTGGACTAACTCGTGGTGCCCCTGATGCACCCGTGAAGCCTGGATCAGGATATCCTGAATCCTGGGTAAAGAGATCCTGGAATGAGTCAGCATTTGTTGGCGCTGACTAAAATTAGAGACGTTAACAGACATTTGTAAAAACACTCACCGCACGGCATCAGCAGCTACTTTCAAACACGCCTGAATAATCAGCATGCATTATGGGTAAAATTGCTTTCAATGTGTGGTGTCCATCAGGTCTGATGTGGTGATTCTATTTTTTTAATTTTTGTGGATCTAAAGTGTCGTCCTCACAGGTGTGTGTGTGTGTGTGTGTGTGTGTGTGTGTGTGTGTGTGTGTGTGTGTGTGTGTGTGTGTGTGTGTGTGTGTGTGTGTGTGTTGCATGTATTTGGAGGTCTCAGAGAGCCGAGCAGCGAGTGGAGGAGTGGTGCAAACAGTCGATTTCCCCCTCTCATCGTCCGCTCCATACATCACAGACCCGCCCTTCTCTCCTGACACAATGACGTGTGTCATTTATCAAACACGGCCTCGCCAGGCCTCACGTGTGTGTGTGTGTGTGTGTACTAACATAAATGTGTGTTTCTCAGGGTAGGGCAGAGATCTCCTCCAGGAGAGGAGGAGGATGGTTTGTTTCCTCGTCCTCTGGGTGATCGCTGTGATCCAGAAACTTCAAATTCTGTTTTACATGCTTGTATTCCTGAACATCATAAATAATCACAGATTGTAACTCCATAAACCTCCCTGATTGGTGTGTGTGTGTGTGTGTGTGTGTGTGTGTGTGTGTGTGTGTGTGTGTGTGTATCCATCATGTCTAACACACACAGTCTGTCCTGTGATTCAAAGGGAGGCCTTACAGAAAGAAGATGGATGCTCCTTAAAAAGAGCCTATTGATGGATATGAATCTGGCCTCACCATTCATCACTGTTACATTATTTAGACTGGATCCCTACAGAGCTGTAACCTGAGCTGTGTGTGAGGACACGCAGGTGGGGGACGGGCAGCCTATCAAATAGAGGGAAATCAGAACTTAAAGGTGTGAACAGCTATAGCAGTTCTGAAAGGTCAAAGGTTGCATTTCATGATCGTGACAAAACACTTGTATCTCGGGCCGGAAGCTGCAGCTGGATTAGGGGCTCAGCGGGCTAACTCGTTAGGGTCATTGAGATTGTAAAGGTGGGAATGGATGTGAGGCAGATACAGAGTGTAAAGTGAATAAAGCTCCATGTCAGGCTGGAGTGCTTTTTGACTAGTTAGACTCAAACAGTTCACTTCACCATGGTAACTGATGCTGCAGACTTAACCTGACCTGGAGCAGGTTAAGTTCACCTCATAGCTCTGACGTGACCTGGACGATTGGGAGATGGTTGCATGCTCTCATGATCACTGATGGGAAACTGATCAATATGTTTGTGATCGGAGGACAAATGGAAGGACCCAGAGTTTAACTGCAGCTTCTATTTAAGAGCTGTGAGGAATTTACAGTATCAAAAACCAGAAAGAAAGCAGGAGCAGGCTAAAATATGCTGGCATCATAAATGTGAGCGATAAACCAAACTGTGAGAATAAAACAGGAAGAACCCCAAAGAGTCTTTGAGCTGTCGTCCATGTTTATTCTTCATATTCTGCAGCAGCGCGAGACCGGAAAACAAAAACAGGTTTTTCATACAAGTTTGTTGGATTTTTCTCTATTAATGAATAATGTTTTCAGGTCATGCACTGTAACATGACTGTATATGAATCGGGGGGGGGGGGGGGGTCCTCAGAGCTTCACAGGTCTGTATAGAGAGAGGGTAAAAACATGCTTTTCTGCTCGAGGCTACGTCAGCTGCTCCTTTCTGAACACACCTGAATCTGCCAGCGCTGCATTATGGGTCAGTAATACCACTGGATGGTCCTGATGGCCCAAAATCGAATATGAAACACAGTTAATCTGGACTAAGAAAACTCACAGTTGTCTGGCTGTGTTTTGGTTGTATGTTGTGTGTCTGGCTGTGTTTTGGTTGTATGTTGTGTGTCTGGCTGTGTTTTGCGTACTGCCTCTCTGGGCTCCGACGGTTCAGGCTGTGGTCTGAGGTCAGATTCTCCTCCCGGCTCCACAGCTCTGTGCTGCTCCTGGAGGTGTTCATGGATTCCTTTCATTATCAAAGGAAGCAAAGAAGGAACCTCCTAAAAACAAAGCAGATGTATGAAGCTCCTGTAGATTCACCACTAAATCTGTGTGTGAGTTGTTGGTGAAAGAGGAATTCGATCTGTAGCCTCCGTGGAGCCTCCTCAGCACTCCTTCCAGTGTTTTTTGGAGAGCTGCCTCTTTCCCTGCTCTCCATCGCTCCCTTTCCTCCCAGGTTTCTATAGCACCAAGGCAGACGTGCTGATTTATTGTGGCCATCCATCTCTTCTCCTCATCCATCACGGGCTGGTTGCTAGGCGATCATGGCAGCAGCTGTTTGCTTTTGAGTTCAACAGAGGGGCCGTCAGTCAGCAGCGGCAGGTGAAAAGCATTACCAACGTGCTGTTGTCACGGCGAATAATTAATCAAAGGCAGCAAAGATAATTAAAAAGATATGACCCTTGCTGCCGCTTGGTCCTGGTTTTGTCCAGGAAAGATGAGAAAAAAAGAAAAGGTGAGAGGAAGAGGACTCCTCCTCATCACTGCTATCGCTCAGTGGTTCTTTAAGATTCCTCCTGCTCTCATGTGACCCCTCCTCTTCCTCCCTCAGACTCTCAAAGACGTGAACGAGTGGAGTGAGTGAGTGCTGATAAAACAGGCTCTCCTGCTCTAATTAATTAGGAGGAGATGGGCTGGAAAAACCAGAGAAAGGCTTTAAAAAAAGCTTCACAGAGGGATGGAAAGAGCTCTTCAGATGGCTGAAGATCCATCCCTCACCTCTGGTTCAAAGACCAGGCTGAGAAAGTTGGTCTGCTCTATGAGTGCTTCAAAAAATGCATTATTTTTGTGTTTAGCCTGTCAGGAGATAAAAGAAAAGAGGGAAACCGAATCATGTGACTGAGTTCATTTAGCTGGATTTACCACAAAGGTGTGAATCTGTTGAACAGCTTTCAGATGAGCTAACACAGAGATGGAGGTCTCAATTTTTCTGTCTGCTTCTCTTTTTATTTTCAGGCCCTGTTTGTATCTGCAAACAGCCAAAATGCCTGCAAGCAGAGACCCTCCAGTGTGAGGGGGCCAGGGTTAAAATAGTTTGGATTTTCATTATAGTTTAGTTTTAGTTCATTTTTATTTTTTTTTCTCTAATTCAGTTAGTTTTAGTTCGTTTTCAGAGCGGTTTTATTAGTTTTTATTTTTGGTTTAATGCTTAGTTTTAGTTTAGTTTTAGATTTTCGTAGTTTGTCAGGTGCAAGAGTGACTATTGTGTAATAATAAGTCGACAAAAGATACCGTTACAAAATTGTATTCAACAACCAACTGTTCACAAGACAGCAGCACTACAGGCTAAATGTGTGTAATATTAAGGAGACACATGAACATCAACAGAGAGAAACAAAGAAAAACAAAGCTCCAATAAACTCTACAATAAACTCTACAATAAACTCTACAATAAATTCCCAATAAAGTTCAGCGTCAGTGCAGCAGATTAACAACAGCTACATGTGGTGTTTGACAAAAACAAACTCTTTGAAGGAGTCAAAGCTCAAATCCAGCTGCATCCTGATGTTCTCACCACCTGAAGCTGCTTCAGTTTTGGAGCTGCTCAGAGAGCTAGCTTGGTTAGATGCTCGCTAATTAGACATCAGCGGGCCTCTGTACATGACCCCGCATTATTCATGCTTGTGTAGCTGGATTATGTGTGTTAATTACCTTGTGGTCGTGTGCTGGTGTTTTTCCCCCTCTTTGGTTTCCGTAGCCGTTGTGCGTTTCTCAGGTGGACTTTGATGTTGGTGTTTTTTCCTGACAGAAGTGCTCACACATTTTTCATCATCCACAACAAGCTTCTCGCTTCTATCTGTGCTGTCGTGCTCAAAGAAACTCGATATGGGACTCTGCTGCCTTCTCGGCAGACCGCTGCCATTACTTTGAGGACCAGTGCGGTGCACGCACGCACATACACACTCACGCACACACACGCATGCACACAGTTGCGGTGCTCCCAGCTTCAACTGCTATATCGGAAAAAATAATTTCATATCAATGCACAAGGCTTTTAAATAAAATAGCGAAAACGAGGTCATTTTATCTATCATTTCAGTTCGTTTTAGTTACAGGGTTCGCGGGTGCTGGAAATCCTTGAAAATGCTTGGATTTTAATATTGTCCTTTGAAGGTGTGAAAAGTGCTTGGATTTTGGATCTAGTGCTTGAAAGTGCTTGAAATTGTCACCGCTTTTCTTAAAATTAAAAAAAAAAACTATCTGATTGAATAGCTCGCTTATGAAACGGAGAAAGAAAATGAGTCGAAAGTCTAAAAATGAAAATTTCTCCACATGGGCCAGCACGCCTGCATGTGACCTGTCAGTCTGTTTGTGCCCCCCCCCCAAAGACCGAGAGTCGCCGTTTTAATGAGTGTTCGCTGGAAAACTACAAATTCCAATTATGGAATTATATTTAGGTCAAAAGTCACGCACGAGAAAAAAAACATAATCCGCGCAAATTCCGCAAGTGCAGTTATTCCTCCAAGTAAATTCAACAACGTAGTAGTGATGTGTGGATCGATACTGAAATATCGATACTTCTGATACCAGACCTTTACGCTTTAAAATCGACTCTTAAATCTAAGTATCGATACTTTCAATACTTCAGTCATTTGAGATAATGTATCTTATCAAGAACACGTTAGAAAGTAACTAAATTCTTGAGATCTTGCCTAAATGAGACGGGGTTGATGGGAACTACTTTTTCTTCTGCCTGGTAAGTGTGTAATGTGTAAGGAGGTAATGCCCAAGCGCAGCTGCTGCTACTGCTCACTCACTCAAAGACACGATGGCAAATGGTCACATGTGGAGCTATCTCAGCTCCACAAATAGCCAAGACTCAAACCGTTTGTGGGAAAACAGTGAGAAGTTGTGGTAACACAACAAAAAACCTCGTTAAACACCTCAGAATACACCACAGTACTGAATACGAGGCATACATGATGACGCGGACCAAGAGCCAAACGTCAGGTGCTGCTGTTAGGGCACGACACACGGAGTCCTTTGGTGCTGCAGGCAGGAACTGTCCAGGTACGGAGAAAGGAAATGTAGAGTTTTAAGGGGCTATAAGCACGGTCACTGTTTGAGTTGGACAATTAATTAAGATAGTGTAAGTAATGAAATAAACACATCCGTCAACACATAGCTGCATGATTTCAGCTCGGAGTAATATTTGTATCATGCCTATGTGAGATAATCTCTCAGAGGTAAAAAGCCAAGATTTTTTCAAGTAAGCTTTCCTAAAGTGTAAGATAACTGAAAGTGGTTTAATAGGTGTCATTAAATAATACAGAGCTGTTGTGATTAAAAACTGCTAAAGTGAAATATAAAAAAATATAAACTAGAAAAGATGAATAAAAAAGAAAATTTTCCCAATAAAATATAGCTCATTTATTATCAGTCTTCTTTGTGTTATTTGTTAAATGATCATTTTAAAATATCGGTATATCAACAAACATGCAATTATTGTGGCATTTATGTATTAAAATGTTTTACTTTGAGTGACCCCGTGACCGGAATGTTTGTATTCTGGTACTGTAGGCTATTTGGAGAGACTGCATATAGTTCAATCTAAATAAGACTAAGCAATAAGTGTTGAATAGCCCTATCATTTGTTTTGCCCTGTGATTTTGTTTCATTTAAGATTTTTGCACAAAGTATCGGTATCGGATCGGTATCGCCGATACCAGCTTGAATTTTACTCAGTATTGGATCAGAAAGGAAATCTGTGGTATCGAACATCACTACAACGTAGAACTCAGCAGCCGCGCGCACAAAGAAACATCGCGCACAGGAGTGTCTGCTGTGTGCGTGCTGCTGCAGGTTCACGCTCTCGTGAGCAAACTACACGTGTGGAGCTGAATTCGACCATAGACATGTCTTCACATATATGTGAATACGAAAACTTTCGTGTACTCACTTACTTTTGTGTAAGAAAACTCGCTCTTGGCTGTCTCAAAAGTTGCTAGAAGTCACTAGCGCTGTATGTACACAAAACACGGCGACAGCGGAGTTTTCAGGTTTCTGGTGTTGTGCCAAAACGGATTTCCGATTTTTTTTTTTTTTTTTTTTATGGATTATCTTTGCTTATATCGCCAAATAGATTGTGGTGCACAGGATTTATGAAGGGTTTATATATAAAGTGAAGAAATGAATTGTGAATTGCAAATATATTCATGATTCTGCATTACTGTATCTAATCGATCCAGTCCTTTTTGGCTACCTTTATAGAACTGTAATTTTATATTTGTTGCAATTTCTGCAGCCCTCTTGAATGTTCTTTATGATATCATTCATAAGAGATAATGTTTGAGATATGCTTGCTTATAGGTCAACAAGTAATTTACAACAATATAAATACAAGCAATAATTTTTTTTGGCAAATACCGGAAATCACTTTTTAGCACAAGACCAGCTATTCAGATGACAAACTGCTCCACTGCCACTGCCAATGTTTTAATATAGGAAAGAGTATATTTGATACCAAGATTCCCAGAATTTTTCAACACCAGGATGTGTTTTTAATACTTACTATTATATTAAAATACCAAAGAACCAGGTGAAATTAAATGTCATGAAAAGAGATCAACTTTTTTTTTGTATATTGGGGGGGCTTGAAAATGGACCTTGAAAGTGCTTTACAAGTGCTTGAATTTGATCCTGAAAAAGGTGTACAAACCCTGTAGTTAGTTTTGTAACAACATAGTTTTAGTTGGTTGTTTTTTCCTTTTAATTATATTTTTTATTGATTTCAGTTAATGAAAATGTTTTTTCAGTTTCAGTTTTTGTTATTTCGTTTGTTTTCATTAATGATAATAACCTTTTAGCTCGCTGTGCTTTTTAAAAGTAGTTGTGACTTTATGATGGATAACTTTTCACCTCAGAACATCTGGAAGCACTTCTGTTTTTTGAAGACAAGCAGTTATACAATCTATGTTCAAGAACCTTCATGTTTCATTCACATGGCTTCAGCCATTGTGTTGGACAGGAGTGTGGTTGGTACCTCACAGACACCAGTTTGAATCTCTGCTGACAGCTTTGTACCTCAATGTAATGTTACAAAAAAAACTGCTTTTTTCTTTTTTTAAAAAAAAGGAACATTAGGTACACATCAGTTTGTAGGTTTTTGTTATTACAATTATCCTGGAACTTGGAAATGGAGTGCGTTTGTACAGCAACTTTCTAGTTGAGCTTTTATCTGTTTAACATCTGCACCTACAGCCGACAGTCACCAGGTACCCAAACAAGCACATCTTTGGACTGTGGGTGGAAACCTGAGAGTAAAGACCTCTGGACGGTTTGAACCCCCCTCGCTGTGAGGCCTCAGGGCTTACCTGAACCTGACATTCACTTCCCTCCAAAGTGCTGGAACAGTGAGGCCAATCCCTTTATGTTTGCTGTAGACTGAAAACATTTGGGTTTGACATTAAAAGATAAATATGAGTCAAAACTCAACATCTCAACTTTTATTTCCAGGTATTTAAATCAGTATTGAGTCTTTGTGGGGCCTACAGTGTAACCTATGGAAGTGGCCATTAGGCTTGCGTGAGGTGGATTATGTGTTAATTATCGTTAATCATGAGGTGGAGACATTGTAACCTGACGTGCACCTCCCTAGAAATGGAACTACACATCGGGTCAATGCAGCTCGCAACGACTGTGATCGGCCTGTTCAGCACCGTTGATTCCTCCCGTGCATTTCCAGCTACTTTTATGTTGCAGTTATTTAATTTATCAGTGAGAGAATATAAGGAATAATAATCATAGCATCAATACAGACTCACAAATGTCAGCAAATTCCAGGAAGGAGATTGCTGAAACGATCGGAATGGATGTGAGGGAATGAACAAAAGTGGAAAAACTAGAGGAACAAATATGTTTGCATCCAAAAAGAAAACTGACCACAAAGACTGAGTTGTTTCTCATATGAAACACCGCAGGGTAATTAATACATAACACAGATTTGCTACGGTGGTATCTGCACCACAAACAATCTGTTCAACCACCGCAGCCCTCCCAGTATAACCAGTATTTCCTGTGTTGGCCTGAATCATTTAGATTTAGTCTGAAGCTGAACGTGTTTCCTCTTTGCTCTGGGCTGTAATGGGTCGGCCTCCACGTTCTTGGATTGAGTTACTGACTACAATTAATTGAATATACATTTTGCATGTATTTACAGGATCTGTCGGTGTGTTGTGGCAGTGCACTGACGTGTGAGCAATTTGTTTCTTCTAAATAACTTGGTCCTATTTCATATTAGTCATGAAAACTGGTATCACCTTTCTGTTCATTTATTTATTTGTTATTTGTGTTTATAATGTATTTATTTATGTTGTAATTTATTTATAGATTCTAAATTTTATTTTCAATTTAGTTTTTATTTTCCAGAAGTTGTAGAAGTGCAGCAGATTCACTGTTCTTTAAGTGCAATAAATGCAGTGTGTTTACAAAGTCAATAGGTGATCGTGTTAAACGATCAAAATAAACATGATTATGATTTTTCTCCATAATCTCACACACACACACACACGCGCACACACACACACACACAAACCAAACTAAACAAACACCTGGCAGAGGCTGCAGTGAAAGCCTCTAAAAGAAGAAGTTTAGTGATGTCAGTGGGTCACAGGCGTGATGCAGTTATTGTAAGCAAAGAAGTTGAACTAAATTTGAAGTCTTACTTTCATTTAAGTTCATCTGTTCCAATACTTTTGATTACAGGAAAAATGTGTGGCTTCAGATGAAAGGTGCTGTCTTCTGAACAGTGAATCAGCTCCAGGTGTAAACACCTGGAAATAAAAGCTGAGATGTTGATCTTTTGATTTTAAACTCAAATGTTTTCAGTCTGCAGCAGAAATACAGGGACTGAACTCATTGTTCATATACTTTTGGAAGCCTTTCTCTGGTTTTTCCAGCCCATCTCCTCCTAATTAATTAGAGCAGGAGTGTTTTTTTTTTTTTTTTTTTTGTATTTGTATCCTGAAACTGAACCTTAAGTCTAGAGGAAACTGTTTAAATATGAGCCCTTTGCTGCATTTGGAACACACTACATGTACCTTTTTTGAGGGTCATACAGTTAACCCTAGGGCTGGGCGATACAGCCGTAAAAATATATCACAATATTTCAAGAAAAATTGTGATAATGCTTATAAAGATATAGAAAAAAAATACTGAGCGCTTTACTGATGCTTACAGGCAGTAACATTTCCATCCTCCGTTTCCACCAAGCTGCTGTCCATGAGGACACACTACCTGACTGAAACCTATTGATACAAGGCTCATGATAGTGCAATGGGAGTGACATTTCAGTTTAACTGTAACTGAAGTAACTGAGCCCTGTAACTCTGCAGCAGCTGCACTGTCACTGACTCAAACTGCACAAGATTTTCTACCTAGGATGCTGTATGACGGGTCGAACTTTTCCACAATTCAATTCAATTTTGTTTATATAGCACCAAATCACAACAAACAGATGCCTCAACCTGCTTAATATTGTAGGTAAAGACCCTCCAATAATACAGAGAAAACCCAACAGTCAAAACGACCCCCTATGAGCAGCACTTGGTGACAGTGGGAAGGAAAAACTCCCTTTAACAGGAAGAAACCTCCAGCAGAACCAGGCTCAGGGAGGGGGGGTCATCTGCTAAGGGGGGGCTGAGGGGAGAGAAAAGACATGCTGTGGAAGAGAGCCAGAGATTAATAACAATTAATGATTAAATGCAGAGTGGAGTATAAACAAGGTAAATAAGGTGAATGAAAAGAAACAGTGCATTATGTGAACCCCCCAGCAGCCTAGGCCTATAGCAGCATAACTAAGGGAGGGTTCAGGATCACCTGATCCAGCCCTAACTATAAGCTTGATCATAATGGAAAGTTTTAAGCCTAATCTTAAAAATAGAGAGGGTGTCTGTCTCCTGAATCCAAGCTGGGAGCTGGTTCCACAGAAGAGAGGCCTGAAAGCTGAAGGCTCTGCCTCCCATTCTACTCTTAAGTATCCGAGGAACCACAAGTAAGCCAGCAGTCTGAGAGTGAAGTGCTCTGTTGGGGTGATATGGTACTATGAGGTCTTTGAGATAAGATGGGGCCTGATTATTCAAGACCTTGTATGTGAGGAGAAGAATTTTAAATTCTATTCTAGATTTAACAGGGAGCCAATGAAGAGAAGCCAATATGGGAGAAATCTGCTCTCTCTTTCTAGTCCCTGTCAGTACTCTAGCTGCAGCATTTTGGATCAGCTGAAGGCTTTTCAGGAAGCTTTTAGGACAGCCTGATAATAATGAATTACAATAGTCCAGCCTAGAAGTAATAAATGCATGAATGAGCTTTTCAGCATCACTCTGAGAAAGGATGTTTCTAATTTTAGAAATATTGCACAAATGCAAAAAAGCGGTCCTACATATTTGTTTAATATGTGCATTGAAGGACATATCCTGGTCAAAAATGACTCCTAGATTTCTCACAGTGTTACTGGAGGCCAAAGTAATGCCATCCAGAGTAAGTATCTGGTTAGACACCATGTTTCTAAGATTTGTGGGGCCGAGAACAAGAATTTCAGTTTTATCTGAATTTAGAAGCAGGAAATTAGAGGTCATCCAGGCCTTTATGTCTTTAAGACATTCCTGCAGTTTAACTAATTGATGTGTGTCATCTGGCTTCATTGATAGGTAAAGCTGAGTATCATCTGCATAACAAGGAAAATTGATGCAGTGCTTTCTAATAATACTGCCTAAGGGAAGCATGTATAATGTAAATAGAATTGGTCCTAGCACAGAACCCTGTGGAACTCCATAATTAACCTTAGTGTGTGAAGAAGACTCCCCATTTACATGAACAAATTGGAGTCTATTAGATAAATATGATTCAAACCACTGCAGTGCAGTACTTTTAATACCTATAGTATGCTCTAATCTCTGTAATAAAATGTTATGGTCAACAGTATCAAAGCTGCCTTGAGGTCCAACAGGACAAGCACAGAGATGAGTCCACTGTCAGAGGCTCTAAGAAGATCATTGGTAACCTTCACTAATGCTGTTTCTGTACTGTGATGAATTCTGAAACCTGACTGAAACTCTTCAAATAAACCGTTCCTCTGCAGATGATCAGTTAGCTGTTTTACAACTACTCTTTCAAGAGTCTTTGAGAGACACGGAAGGTTGGAGATTGGCCTATAATTAGCTAAGACAGCTGGGTCAGTGATGGCTTTTTAATTACTGCCACCTTAAGTTAACTCAGACTCAGTTGTGCTTTATTGGAGGATGTTGGAATCGCTCCTTTTTAGGTACTAAGTTGTCATTGGAGGCTGACGTGAGGCTCTCAGTTTTGTATCATTGTTGTGCGCACTCGGGAATGTAATGCGTGGTGTTGCTATAGCAATGATATAAGGATATGGCATTTTTAAATCATTTAAAAATTTATACAATTATTAGTGTGGAAAATATTATATAGCACAACCCTTGTCCAGTCATTAAATCTAAGCAGTAGATTTGGGTAGTCTGCACCGTTAGGGACCAAAACAAACTTTTACTGCAGCCCTTTTTCTGAGAGTGTGGACTCATCAGTCCATCAGTCTGCCGGTGTTTTCCAGCAACAATCAGAATTATTTCGTGTCCCTTTTTAAAGCTGGACTAAGTTCAGCTCAGACTAAGCAGTTCTGTAAATAAATGAAAATTATTGCGCAGGGTTTGTGTGATTGTTCCTCCTGAAGACTTTTAATGTGCTCCTTCAGGTTACTGCTGTAAGACCCCATCTACTGACACTTTGAATTGATATTTGAACGCAGAGTTTTGTTGTCAGTAGGGCTGGACAATAAATCAGAATTTAATTTAAGTTATGTTAATGGCACACCACTTTCCTCATATTGTCATCCCTCCCTAAAAGCTCAAATGCAGAGTCTTTGGTCAAACAGATCAGTGTAGAAGAAGTAAAGGTTTTATGGAAGTTGCCCAGGTATGACTGAGGTGTTGGTTGGCTGTTGGCTCTCTGTTGCGGTTCCTCTGGCTGCAGTGCAGGTCTCCCAAGTCTTCCCAACATCAAGGACCAGTCGTTGCCCTCATGAGAGGGTCCCCAACCTCAGAGACACTCACTACTCTGGGCGTGACGCCCTAAAGGGCAAGTCTGTGTCCCTCAATACCTCCACGTGTATTTTTCATGTGAATTATATTTTAGATTTAGGTAAATCTTCTACATGAAGCCATCACAACAGCATGTGAGCTCTCTGAATAGGTACGTTTTATTGGTGAGAGTGTGTAGCCTTAAAATGTATTCCGACATGCAGTCTCTGCACAGCAGTGTGCGGTTCTTCCTTTTTAAAATCCTTGCAGCAGTCATTACCTCTGATCTTACCAGCCCACACACAATGAGGAACAGTGAGCCGAGATGTCCTGAAGTTAGCCGAGCGCCTAACGGGTATTCCCTTCGGGTTAGACCACAATATAAAAACTACTATCAGGAAGCGTCTCTGCAGATGTATCCTGTTTAAAAATGTAACGTGTGCTTCTGTTCTGGAGCGCATGCAATAAAATCTTATCAGCTTTGGATAAAATGTCCCTTTATTTGGAAAGTTTCTGTGAACTTTCTTCAATATTCTAACTGCACAGATAAAGACTGGGAGGCCGGCATCGGGGCAGATATGAAGGCAGGAGGTTAGGAGGAGAGAGGAAGTGCAGAAATGCAGCAAGCAGGAGAGATGAATGTCGCTCGCAGAGCTTCAGTCAGCATTTAACATTTCACTTTCTACCTTTTCTGTCACTCTTCCAGGAATGATTCTGCCTCAAGCTTTGCCCCGGGTGATATTCTGTGTCAGTGAACAACTCACACACACAACACACACACACACACACACACACACACACACACACACACACACACACACACACACACACACACACACACACACACACACACACACAAATAACAGTCTGTTTTACTGAGCAGAATGAAAGACTGTGGACAATTATAACCCAGTCAATAGACACTTGATTGGCTAACAAGTAGCCACTGATTGATTGATTCTAATCCTGGGTGTTAAAGAGTCTTTCTTTATGCAGCTGATTTTCTGTCTTTGAAAACTGAATTTAGATCCACAGAAATATTTCTTTCTTCTGAAAAACAGCTCAAAGCCTGAATTTAATCTAATCTAGACTTACTGAAACCAAACCCTGGAATGTTTCTCAGGAATTACTGATGAACTATCACCATTCATGACTGGCACCATTACATTATTGTGGTATCAGTTTCATTCAGCGGTAAACATCATGACACAGCTTAAACCAGGGCTGTGCATTAATCTAGATCAGGTATTGGTCCAATCCTTAATCACAATCCTCTCTCTTGTGTTCTGGTTACTTGATGCGCATCAGCAACAGCAGAGCCAAGACAGTATGGACAGAGTGAAGAGTTGAAAGGTCAGCAGTCTGACGGGTTTCATGCTCATACACCAACAGATATTTTTCTTTTTTTGGATGTTTGAACATCCAAAAAACTCTGACCAAACTGTGGTCAAAGTCGACTCGCCTGAATGATCATGCTTCCCCTGTCAGATTATTACAGTACCTCGATGTCTTTATGTAGATTCAGATTGTTTCTCTCTTCCCATCTCCGTGTATGTGGAGGTGCACTCACAGTGAGAGTGGGGAAGGCAGAGAAACAGCAGGAAAGACTCTCACACTGAGCTCAGATCAGACAGATTCATTTCTATCTCCTGCTTTCTTTTCCATATGCAGCAACTTAGCCAGTGGCAGCAGACGGCCGCCTCGCCCTGATCCTGGGTCTGTTGGTGATTTCATCCTGTTAAAAGGGAATTTTTCCTTCCCACCATCAGCAAGTGCTGCTAACAGGGGGTTGTCTGATTGTACACTCTTTACCTTGCAGTATAAAGCACCTCAAGGTGACTGTGATTCTGAATTGGTGCCGTATGAATAAGACTGAATTTAATTCTTTGTCTTGGTCCTTTCACAAAAAAAGTATTAATTCAGTAAATTTATATTATTGAATGCATATATTTTTTAAAAGTTTACTTTACCCTGCCTCTCACCCTATGGCAGCCCCCCCACCCATTGACCCTGAAAAGGAGAAGCAGAAGAGAATAGACGGGTGGATGGAGTAATCTGTGACTCTGTCATCAGAAATTTGAACGATCAGGACAGCTGGATTCATCCAGTTTCTCCTGCTGGATGTCAAAGTGAGCTCAGAGACAGACTCAAAGTTAAACTCTGTGAAATGTTGTTGGAGTTACGCTGCATCTGAAGGCTTTAAGGTATCATGACTTGACACAGGATGTAAATATTTGTGTATAAAATTTAATGAGCATTGTGGATGAGATGGTTTTGTTTGGTAGAGCACAAAGCATAAAATTAAAAAGACTTACAGAAGTCTTTTTTTTTTCTCTAAATGAAGTCCGGCTCCTCAGTGAAATGTCTTATTCATCAGCGTCACAGACACCAAAGTAATGATGGCGTTTCTTCAGTTTGAGCTGATTCAAAGAGCACAGATCTCCTCCTGTTGGTGCAAATGTAAAAATCTGTCAGTGTCTCTCTGGATAAATGTAACCCGGTGTCATGAGGTACACTTGGATTTGATGTGAACTGTAAAAGGCCTTTTATACTTTTTAGACACCACAACATCAGGAGTTTTGGTAAAAGAGAAGTGAGTGTGAGAGCGAGAGCGAGAGAAAACATTAAAATAATTAATGAATGCACTGATATACCAGCTGATACTGGCTCTGCTGACTTAAACTGTATTGCCAACAGTATTCACTCGTCTGCCTTCACACACATGAACCTGAGTAACATCCATTCTTAATCTAGAGGGTCTAATATGATGTGGGCCCACCCTTTGCAGCTACAACAGCTTCAACTCTTCTGGGAAGTCTTTCCACAGGTTTAGGAGTGTTTATGGGAATTTTTGACCGTTCTTCCAGAAGCACATCTGTGAGGTCAGACACTGATGTTGGAGAGAAGGCCTGGCTCACAGTCTCCACTCTGATTCATCCCAAAGGTGTTCTATCAGGCTGAGGTCAGGACTCTGTGCAGGCCAGTCAAGTTCTTCCACACCAAACTGGCTCATCCATGTCTTTATGGAGCTGCTTTGTGCACTGGTGTGCAGTCATGTTGGAACAGGAAGGGGCCATCCCCAAACTGTTCCCACAGAGTTGGAGCATCAAGGTGTCCCAAATGTCTTGGTCTGCTGAAGCATGAAGAGTTCCTGTCACTGGAACTAAGGGGCCGAGCCTGAAAAACACCCCCACACCACAACCCCCCCTCCACCAAACTTTACACAGTCAGACAGGTACCGTTCCCCTGGCAACCTCCAAACCCAGACTCCTCCCTCTGATTGGCAGATGGAGAAATGTGATTCATCCCTCCAGAGAACACGTCTCCACTGCTCTAGAGTCCAGTGGCGGCGTGCTTTACACCACTGCATCAACACTTTACACCACTGCATCAACACTTTACACCACTGCATCAACACTTTGCATTGAGCTTGGTGATGTAAGGCTTGGATGCAGCTGCCATGGAAACCCATTCATGAAGTTCTCACTGTTCTTGAGCTGATCTGAAGGTCACATGAAGGTTGGAGGTCTGTAGTGATTGACTCTGCAGAAAGTTGGTGACCTCTGTGCACTTTGACCCTCAGCATCCTCTGACCCCACTCTGTGATTTTACATGGCCTACCACTTCATGGCTGAGCTGCTGTCGTTCCCAATCACTTCCACTTTGTTATAATCCCACTAACAGCTGACTGTGGAATATTTAGGAGTGACTAGACTTGTTGCACAGGTATCATCCTATCACGGTACCACGCTGGAGTTCACTGAGCTCCTGAGAGCGACTCATTCTTTCACTGGTGTTTGTAGAAGCAGTCTGCATGCTGAGGTGCTGGTTTATACACCTGTGGAAGTGACTGGAGAGTAGGCATCTACCTTGAGTTGGGGGGTTTGATGTAAAGCACAATCTGATTTCCCTGTGTTGATGTTGTGGAACTCTCCCAGTTGACACACATCTGCAACATCGCTTAGAAGTCGGTGACACTGCCTCTGGATTGGCTGACTGGGTGGAGGTCCCCCTGGAGGGGATGTTGCAACTTCAGGATGATCACACTCCTCAACCTCCCTGGAAAGGTCCTGGAGGGGTGTGGAGAGGAGAGTCAAATTCAGGAGGAATAATATGGTTTTCATCCTGGTCACAGGAACACTATCCTATCCTCTCGAGGATATTCCCGGGTGCATGGGAATTAGTCTAACAGGTCTCCACGTGTTTTGTGGACTTGAAGGAGCTGTTCAGCCACAGTGGGGGTGTTCTGTATGGTGTTTTACAGCTATTGTCATGAGTTATTTGGTCCCTCTATAACCACAATGGGTGGAGCGTGTCAGGTTTGCGGTCTCGGGATCAGTTTTTTTGCAGATGATGCAGGTCTGTGGACTTCATTGAACAATTACCTCCACCTTGGATGAATGAATGTATTGTAGCATTTTTACATAGTTAATGTTTGTGAAAAGATCTTTACCTGACAAAGTAGTGTTGCCTAAATCGAGGCAGACCTAATTAAAAACTGACAGTAACACTGAAAAACATAAAGTCTAGAAACAGTCTCACACTGACTTGGTTTCACACAGGACGCAAACGTGAGTCTTTGATGTGACTGAATGCATTGCAGCATGCTGGCTCACCCACTCACAGAACTGTAACATCTGATCCACTGATGGTCCCAGAGCAACGTTAATTCCAACACAGGGCTACGGTCTCCAACATGTCCGATCCTCAAAGCAGCTGACGTGTCACACACTGGACACGAAGAAGAAGTGCTGCTGTTGGAGAGACAGTTTTCACAGGGATGTGGGATCCTGTCATGCAGGAGCTTTGTTTTCACACGCTGCTCAGTTTAAGCATCAGCTCTGCTTACATACTTGTGGTTTGAGGTAAAATAAATATGGAGTGCAGCAGGAATGAGTTCTAACACCTGGGAATTAGGCAGCATTGTGTACTTACTGTTCCCTCACCTGGATTTCTCTTTGTTTAGCATGGCCTTTAGATGTTTTCAGGTTTTATTCTCCAACATAACTTGAAAAATCATAAGTAGGTCAGTAACTCTGAATTAAAGCTTGGTGTTTGCTAAAAAGTGGCTAACTCGAGCAGAGGCTTAGTGACGTGATGTTGAAGTCATGTGACTGTGGTTCAGTTTGTTGACAGTCTAGCATCAGTGTTTTACTTCCTGTCAAAATCATAAAAAGGCTGATTTGTGGAGATCATCTATGAGGAACACCTAAACATCAGGACCTTTCTGTCCCACACAGATCATCTCGAAGCTTTGTGCTTTCAGGGAGACGAAGATGTCACACCCAGCTCGTCATTTCTCACAGTTTCAGGTTACTGTTGTGAAGTTGGAGCTACAGGACAAATTGTTTGCATTACTGTTCTACCTGCAGCCTGGTCTCACACACACAAACACACACACACACACACACACACACACACACACACACACACACACACACACACACACACACACATGCAAACCCACCTACACATCACTGTTCCCACTCTGACATCATCTGCATGACATAAAAGCGCTCAGTCTGGTGTTTTCTGGTCTTCAGGGTCTCATTACATGATTAAAAATGGCACTCTACTTCCTGACATCATTCATGGCTGTCTGTGTATTTACCACCACGCTGGAAACACACACACACACACACACACAGTACTTTGAAACTGAAGCCATCTCTCACACACACTGATGAAGAGTGCTGATGGCCAGCGAGGGCCAGAGATCCATCATGTGACATGTTAACAACACGCTAACGTGTTTTTAAAGCTGCGGCGCTCAGATTTCATTTTAATTGCTCCACATGATGAAGGAGAGGAAGAGGAGGAAGAAAGATGAAGAGTTTAAAATCCAGCAGGAAAACAGGGTTAGAATGGCATCATTGAACAGCTTGATGTTACAATTAAATTTGTTTTGGTTCACATTCAACCCAGTTTGATGTTAACTGGACCAAACCAGTAAAAAATGTTTCCGTCCTGCAGAGCGAATGAACACATTCAGAGAGGAAATCAGTGCTGACTCAACATCCAGTCAGAAGAAACATTCTCAGGTTTCAGACTTTGGTGCGTCTGTCTGTGGCGGGTCGCACTGTTATAAAATGATTCAGACCACCTCTCACAATCTGGTCCACCTTCTTTAACAGCACCTCTTCTGCTCATTTCCAGTTACACATTATTATTCCTGCACTCTACTAGAGCAGCTTTGCATGAGTCACAGTTCAACATAATCCTCCCTTATCTTACGCCATGTTCTTTTTACCTCAGAGCTTGGATTACGTCATATCTGAGTTGACTGCATTCCGGTGGTGGTGATTGGCTACCTAGTAAGGTGGAGTCATTCAGCCATCGCTAGCAAAACCTGGAGCACGGCACAACCCCAACCCTAACGCTGCTGCTCACAGATGGAGCTGCTCAGCTGATTTAGGGAGTCCCAAGTGTACAGCAGTGGTAGTACAGGTTCCAGGCCCTCAGTCTTCCTCAGAACAGTATGCTTGCTGGGGTCACACAGGCCGCTTTTGTCTCCTTTTCATTTCTGCCATTTTTCTCTCCTCGGATCTGTTAAGGACATGAAGCTGCAACATGTGTGTGACAGATTTTAATCAGTGAGAGCAAAACGAGCTTCACAGCTGATGTGAGTGATGGAGATGTTTTCTCCATATCTGTGGCATCAGTAACTCATCTGTAAAACAGCACAATGTGCAGCACAGACAGCCAAAGGTTCAGTGGATTCTTTTTTAAAGAAAAAAGTTTGAGCTGAAACACTATCAGATTTTCATGGTTTTTGTGCATTAAGTTTCCTAAAATGAGCTACACGATGTGCTAAATGTATTTGAAGCTCTAAGGGGACTCACAGTGTGAATGTGAAATGCTCTTCACATGGATGTGTTTAAATAAAGGTAGAAAACACTGAAGATTATAAAAATGACTCATCTGCAGCTCTCAGTCCAGTCAGACTGACAGTAAACTGGTTTTAACACATCTTCTCCAAGTCTCCTGTGACATAAACACAAACCAGACTGCTGGAAAACCAGCTGTAAATTCAGTTATGATTTTTCATCATGTGCACACATCTCCCTCATGCATTTACATGCATTTGTAGGACCACATACGCCAGACCATGGTGGCTGTGCTGAACAGCCAAAACCAACGGAGACCTTATGGCTGTCATACCATAGACTGTATATAAAAGATGGAACTTTCACCATGCTTTCACCCATTAGTACTGAAGCCTCGTGTTATCATTTTGTCCACCACCATGTTTTGTGGAGCCAGAAGTGACAATATTTGGACAAGAGGGTGGAGCGCTATTTTGGTTATCAGTCTGCATCCACCGACTGTACCGGGGCGTCACTCACACACAGATACCTGGTAATCAGTAGCAGCCAATCAAATCCTCAAATCTCATTCAGGAACCTGGAGCTCCGCCTCCTTGGACGGTCTGTTAGTCCAATGAAGCCACATCAGCCGTATTATTGGTCAGATAATTGCATTAAAAAGGCTCCAAAAGGCTCCAACAGCACAAACACGGTCCAGAGGTCAAGTTCAGGGACTCCAGTTAGCTGAGGTGAAGCCTAGCAGACAGCTAGCAGCTACAGCCGCCTGTGTCACCATCCACCTGTCAGTCAGAGAGACTACACCCCAATAATGCAAACTTTATTTAAACAGGTGAGTTATAGAAACATCCTCCCCCCGTACAGCTGTTATGAAGGAGGAAATTATCCACAGAGACCAAAGCAGTTTCTGTATCAGCTGTACACATGTTTATTTCTGCTGGAAACTTTAACATGGGAGTCTATGGGGGCTGACTCACTGCTGCCTCTGCTGGACTGCAGAGGAACTACAGGTTTTGGTGCTTCCGTGTCAGTCCAGGAGACTGAAGCTTCACATTTAACTATTAGAAGAAGTGACGTCACCTCCAACAAACCCTCCAAATGTGTATTTTTAATGTTTTATTTCACAAACACGAATCACAGGATTACATTTTGTGAGTAATTCACAATAATCTTCTGAGCACATTCATCCCTGATCAGATTAAAATTATATTTGCTGTCACCACAGAAAACTCACAATGTCAATGAAAACAAGTCCCATGGTGTGTGTGTGTGTGTGTGTGTGTGTGTGTGTGTGTGTGTGTGTGTGTGTGTGTGTGTGTGTTTGTTTGTTTCTCAGCTTCATTAAATGAGCCCGTACACAGCGTGGTGCTGTAAACATGCTAATATTTCTTAATGGCACTCTTTTACATTGATTTGCATGTGAACTGTAGACCGTTAACCCCCTCCTCTCCACACTGCTGCTTGCACACACACACACACACACACACAGAGAGAGAGCTTGGCTCTCTGTTTTTCATTAATATCAAGTGATTGAGCGTAACATTAGCAGATAAAGCACAGACTAAGATGACACATAAGCCGTAGATGGAGGAATTAAAGCCTAATGTAATCAGTCGGCCTGCGTGAGGAAAAACCATCAGTCGTCATACGGCTGACATTTTGATTTCCGATGTTTCTGCAGAGCGAGCGGGTCGGATGGAGACGGATTTCTCTCTTAAGTAAAGAGATGCATAAGTGATTGTTCAAAGGGTTTCCTCACACAGTTGAAAAATAACACACTCACACAGAAAGTATTGATCTCTCAGGTGTGTTTGTGTGTTGTTCAGCTCTCCGTCCGGCTGGTTATTTTCAGAGCCCATCACTTTTTATTAGCTTAATAAATCACCTTTGTTGTCAATCAAGCAGGAGAGAATAATTGGATATGGTTGAAGCCTTGCGTGATGGATTATAAATCATTCAAGATTAAATTAAAAGATAATGCACAAACTTAATGGTTTGTGTTTTGCAGTCTAAATTGCCTCAGAGCAGAGCTGTTTTCCAGCTTTATTGCACCCCATTTTTCTTTCCTCCAAAACTCCTCACATTTCACACCTTTTATTGCCTCCGTGGAGCTTTTTTCAGCCTCTTTACATCCACATTTGATGTGCAGATTCATTTTAGGGAATTCCTTTATTTCAGTGTGGAGGAGATTCTTTCATTCCCACATTCACAGGGTATTCATTCTGTGTGTTTACATCCAGGCTTAAAGTCCTGCTTTCCCGAGCACCAGAAAAAGGTATTATTTCAGAGAGATGAGGAGGAATAAAGAAGAGAGGCAGACGCAGAGAAAAGAGCTCCATCATGGATACGATCCTGCGGCCGCTGAATTTAAGTGTGTCCGTTTGCATTGGAACAGAGCGGGCGTTATCATAATCGCCTCCTGCCTACTTGACAGGACCTTAAAGTGATCCTGTCATTTTATTTACACCCAGACCTGAGTGTGATTTACTCGGCAACACACACGTGCACACACGCATGCACACACACTCGCCCAGCGAGCTGGGTCGAGTAGGCTGCATGACATCTTTTGATCAGAGCTGTCCAAAGAGATCAGAGCAGACTGGCAGGTAATAGATACCCAGCAACTAACCACACTCACTGCAGTGTGTGTGTGTGTGTGTGTGTGTGTGTGTGTGTGTGTGTGTGTGTGTGTGTGCGTGTGAGAGAGAGAGAGGGAACAGAAATATTTCTACCCTCAGTCTGAGCTAATGGGACTCAAAGTGCAAAAGCTCTGCGATCACCGCTGAACTGAGAGCACGTTAAGGCTAGCTGTGAGTTAGCTACGTAGCATGTGCCTGACACTGGCAGCCTCATCAGCTGTGCTGCCATTATACTCACACTCAGGCACACTGAACACGTGCCGCTCTCAGCTGCTGGACATGAAGGTTTTCTGGAAGTTCGAGTGCATTTTACATCTAACTTTTCTAGTTATAAGTAAAAATTGACAGAATAAGTTTTAGGGGTTTTATTAGTAAAATGACCCCCTTGGTGGTTCTAGCGTTAAACACACAGGCACCTCCCCTGGGGGCAGTGCTCCTGACCCTCAGTCGCCCTGTGAGAGGCTGAATGTCTACTGAGAAGATTGTGTGACCAACATATCATCAGTTCATGGTCACACTAACAGACCAGGCAAATCATCCTTTAAATGTCTGAAATGTGCAGCTCTGTGTTTGAAACAGTCGACGTTAAACCACTATAGAAGGGTGTGGCCCAGTGGCAGCTCAACATCTCAGACCCAGAGGTTCATTTGGATCTTCTGGGTGGACAGAGGTCCAGCGTGTCCTGGATATGTGCCAGCATCTCCTCCCAGCTGGACATGAAACTCGTCAGTGAGGGGGCCCAGGAGGCATCCTGGGCAGATGCTGAACCACGTCCGCAGATTGGTTTGGATGCGGAGAGCAAAGATGAAGCTGAACGCTGAACGTGGATGTCGTCACTGCGACTGTCTGGTGACGGCACCAGCCTGTCACTGTCAGTGATACCGACACGTCCTTTATGCAGCAGTGTTATGACTTCCATTTTATAGTTAGTGACCTCTGGTGGCCACGGGAACGAGCGTGGGCAGAACGTGTGTTGGGGTCGCCAGCTTTACAGACAAAGTCAGACTGGATCACCTGGAGTTTCCTAACACGTTTATAACTTTGCTGCTTAACCCAAAGCATCCAAACAAACCTTAAGCTAAAGACTCGACCCTCCACCTGTGGGTCAGAGGTCATGCGTCCGTCCTGATATGGACTTTATTGGACTGGACTGTCTCCTGTATGCAGTCTGAGGGGTCAGTTGGAACGTGACCTGTGTGATGGTTTAGTGGAAGGACTAATTCATCACCATTATCATTCAGAATTATATATTTAGCTATTTCAGCCATGAGCTGAATATTTTCTGAGCAGAATTTGTGCTGCTCTTTCTGTCCAATCCAACCACTTAAAGTGTGACGCGGACCTCAGACTCAATGCTCTGAAACATCAGCAGCTCTAAAGGTCAGCTGGACGTCTGCTGTTTTAACTTTTACATTAACATCATATTTAAAATTTCTGCTCGTAGTGGGAAGCAGCGTTCGATCTTTGCTCTTCTGCCAAAATTTGCTTTGTTTGATTTGGTCATTTCAAACATTTTATTCAGAATTAGTTTTTTTGTACCCGGTCACATTTTTCCTCCTTTGACGAGCAGCTTTAGATACACAGAGGTCACACCGAGGCTCGTGTGTGTGTGTGTGTGTGTGTGTGTGTGTGTGTGTGTGTGTGTGTGTGTGTGTGTGTGTGTGTGTGTGTGTGTGTGTGTGTGTGTGGCAAGGAGTGATGTGTGTGTGACACGTACACATTTTTTAAATGAAATAACCGATCAATAAGCAGCCTCCTTTCCTCGGAGCCGGCCCTCCGTGCTGTTCTGCTTGCTGTAGCAGGTTCTGGATTGACCGTCTTTTCTGTGACCTTCCTGTGTCCGACATCCTGCCTCTTCTTCTGCTCTCTGCTGCTTGATACATCTCCAATTAAAAATAATAGACCTGGAGTTATTTTTAGAAACACGCAGCACCTCCTGGAAGCCTCTGAAACACTCTGTGGTCAGCAGACTCATTTCTAATTTACCATTCATTTCCAAAATTTTTGAACGAACTGTGGCTGACCAGGTTTACATTTACATCTCTGACGATAATCTCTTTGAAGAATTTCAGTCTGTACCGAGACAGCTCTGGTTAAGATCTCCAATGATCTGCTGATGGCAGCAGATTCTGGACTTATAACTACACTTATTCTCCTCGATCTCAGTGCAGCTTTCGACACATTTCCATATTCCATCCTTTCCTAGTTCCAGTCATACCTCTCTGGCCATACCCACTTTGTCCAGCTTGAAACTTCCAAATCGCGTGTCACCCCAGTCTGTTCTGGTGTTCCTCAGGGTTCTGCTCTTGGTCCTCTCCTCTTTATCATCTACTTCGTACCACTTGGACATATCTTTAGAAAATATGGTATTCATTTTCATTGCTATGCAGATGACACCCAGCTCTACACCTCATCCAAGCCTGGATCATTACCCAAACTCCCTGCACTCAACTCATCACCCCCATCCTTCAGGAACTTCACTGGCTCCCAATAAACCATCGTATTGAATACAAGATTCTCCTACTCACCTACAAATCTCTTCATAACCTCGCACTCCCATATATCTCTGCTCTTATTCATTTTTACACTCCCTCACATACACTTCGTTCCTCTTCTTCCATGCTTCTCTCCACACCTCCTGTCCGCCCATCTACAACGGGGTCTAGAGCCTTCTGTTACACAGCTGCTCATCTTTGGAACTCACTCCCACCATCTTTGAAGGGCATCAATAGTCTGTCCTTCTTTAAATCCCAGTTAAAATCTCACCTGTTTAAACAAGCATTCAGAATCTAATTACGATGGTTACTAAGGATTTCATTTACTTGGTTTTTATTATTCCTGTACTGCTGCTTAGTTTGTACTTGTTTTATTCTTCTTATTTACTGTTTTATTCTGTAAGGTGACCTTGAGTGTCTTGAAAGGCGCCCACAAATAAAGTCCATTATTATTATTATTTATTATTAGCAGGGTGGCCGTGCTCACCTGTGGTGTCCCCGTATTGGACAGGAAACTCAGGAGTAGCTGATCAGCAGCTGAACTTTCAAAATAAGAGCATGGAGGCTTGTCCTCCACCAAATCAATGACTATTTGTCAGATGGATTAAAACTAAAAAATTCCAAAATGAGTCACTAATCCTACCTGAGCAGGTGCAAACTTATACAAAAAGTCTCCCTTTTGCAGAATAAACACAGACACACACACACACACACACACACACACACTCATACCTGTGAGTGTGAGCACTGTTTCAGTGTGTTGTGATGCCGCTGCCACTCCAAATCTAATCTGCCTCCTCCTCCTGCTGACACCACTGTGTGCTCAGAAAATATAGAGAACATCATATATGAAATTATATGATTAAAAATTACTTTTGCTTTTAGGAGGGTTCAGTTTGATGAAGCTCTTTTTGCTTTACAAACTAAAACTTGTCTCCATCTGTTTACCTGTAGAGAGAATTTCCAAAGATGTATGATGGATATTAAAATCATCTCTGAGCATGTTAGAATTTAATATTGTAGAACTGCAATTAAAACAAGCCCAAACAGTGGGTTCATACTCTTTCATTTTGTTCTTATTCAAGCCATTCTTATTCCTGGGACATCAAATAATGTTGTTTCCCCAAAGCTGCCAGCGGGTCTCATTCTTCAGTGCTTCAGGTTAGCGCACTGAGAAGGGTCTGTTATGAAGGGATGTATTTGAACCCAAATCAGTCATTTCTGAACTAATCGAGTTGATTTTAGTGCTAAAATCTGACAAGAAATTGAAACTGAAAGTAAAAAATGAGTAAAAACTAAATGACAGAGCTAATTTGACTGTGCTCTGCCAAACCCCCAACCTCCTCAAGCCTAGCAGACAGCTAGCAGCTACAGCCGCCTGTGTCACCATCCACCTGTCAGTCAGAGAGGCCACGCCCCTAATAATACACACCTAAAACAGGTAAGTTATAGAAACATCCTCCCCCAAATGGCTGTTATGAAGGGGGAAATTATCCACAGCGACCAAAGCAGTTTCTGTATCAGCTGTAAACATGTTTATTTCTGCTAGAAAGTTTTAACGTGGGAGTCTATGGGGACTGACTCACTGCTGCCTCTGCTGGACAGCAGAGGAACTGCAGCTTTTGGTTGTTGCTTGGTGATCACGGATGTCTGAGGGCTGATTGTTGCTGTAAAAGAGTCAGTGGGTCATTCTGCACTAATGGTTTAACTCAATGTCTCCAGTCTGTAGAAGGAGGAGCTCCATTCATCATCAGCCATGCAGGTCGATCAAACACCTCTGAGATCAATGGCACGCCTCGCCACTTCAGGGTGCTCACTGCACGCAGCCATGCCCCTTTAACCACCCTGACTGCACACACAGAAGAGCCATCCCACCAATTTGTCTGTGCATGTCAGATCACTATAATTAAGCATTATTGATCATGGATTCAATTAACTTCATTAACGTGGGCTGCACTGCTGATTGCAGAGAGACAGAAATGAGGGAGGGAGTTAAGGTGGAGATTATCAGATCTCATCATGAAGCAGCAGAGGGGACAACGGTTACAAAACCACTGTTCTCTGACCCGTGTCTCGCTACACACAGTGTGTCATTGGGCGCTGGTCCTGATGTAGTGTACTGTTTTTTATGCCTGAAAAGTCTGTATTGGCAGATCCTGTTCCGACCTCTATGGTTTGTGCTTGGTTTCACTTTCACTCTCTAATCAGGTTCAGGCAGTAAAGCTACTGAAATTGTACCTTTCACCACTTTAACCCGTTCTATGAAGATTTGGTGAGTCAGGAGTGATGATAACCTGGCTTTGCGAGTTTTCTTTAACTGATGCACACCAGCAGCTTTGACATTACACGGGTACAATGACGGGGGTGTAAAAGGAGGCGGTCCCTCATGTTGGTAATAATCAGCAGCTAATAATGAAAGATTTACCTGTGGAGCAGGTGAGGGGTTGTCTGATTTTAATCACCATAGAGAGGTTAAAGAATTTGCCTATTTCCAAAATGGCCACTGAGAGGAAGTCTGCTGCTTGCTCTCCCTGTGAACACAGCAGTCCTACAGTCCAGGTTTTAGTTTGGCCTTTGTGGGGAAAATGAGCTGAAGGGGTCTGAAAGGCCCAAAACAACAGTGTGCAGGTCAGAACGCTGTCAGGGCAACACGTGAAAAAGGCGTTCGCGGTGGTGCACGCGGACAGTGATGGTCCCATTTCTGTTAGCGGCATCAGCTGGAAGAAGGTTCGGTGTCTGTAGCATGAACGTTCTCAAGACTCTTTAGAAGAAACACTTCACCCACGATCTTCTTCCGACCCTAACCGACAGCTTTACGTTCTTAACCAAACATCGAATGACACTTCAACTGAAGTCTGAAAGGAAAAAGTAGAATGAAAATAGGAAGAGGACCAAATGATTCATTCCACCTGCACCCACACTCCAAATCTTCACTCCATGGACACGATCGGTGGATGTGATGAAAGATAACGTTCATGTACACAAAAAAATAAGAAGGAGAGATTCAATAATGTTGTATTTCACAAACTGCTCAGTGCCAGGTTCACAGTAATGAAGTAAGTGTGATCTCTGTCTGAGTCTTTAGGGTTCTCTTTATCAACAAACTGAGGCCAGCCCCGCTCACAACACAGTGATGAGGACACACACACACACACACACACACAGTTATATAAACACGATAAACTGCTTCCTAACATGAGAACAACAGACTCACAAAGCACACTGAGTGTGCACAAAAGAAAAAAGTTTCAGAGATGAAAAGCCAAAAATTCAAAGCTATTTAAAATAGAGCCATCAGAGACACGTGCAGCATCAAGATTCACATCAACTAAACATGTTACAGTTGTTAAAATTATGAAAAAAAGTGTATAAAGAGGGGTCAAAGAAGAAAGCGATGCAGCTTTCTGCCTTCAAGGAGGACCAGCCTGCAGCTTCCTGTATGACAGTCTCAGGCTGAGCTGTGATTGGTGCAGAGTCAGCAGTCCTGATTTATATTCAGCACCATGAAAGGTCTTAACATCAGTTCAAAAACAGCTGAACAATGAATGGACATAAAAATGAGGACACGCTCTGGGATTTGTGAGCTGTTTGAGTTCCTTGATTGAGTGATTTACAGTTATTTCCTGTTAAGGCGGCAGTTTGTGGTTTGGTTCAGGAATCATGTGGAAGTCCTCATTCTCCTGGAAAAAAGGAACAAAAGGTGTGGAGCTTTTTTACTCCTCTGAGATCAAACCAGCTTCTCCACCCTGCTGATCCTTCATCTGCAGCTCGCTCTGCTAATTAAAAGAGCACCTGCATACCTGGTGTGTTTGACCCCACCTCCCCCTACTGCAGCAGTGTGTGTGTGTGTGTGTGTGTCTGTGTACACATTGATCTCAGTATCCTGTGTCACATTCTGGGCCCAAGCCAACAGCCATGGGGATCATTTCTGTGTGTGTGTGTGTGTGTGTGTGTGTGTGTGTGTGTGTGTGTGTGTGTGTGTGTGTGTGTGTGTGTGTGTCCTCATTTTTGACTTCACTCCAGGACCTCAGTCTCTCCTCTTCTTCCTCTTTGGTTTACAGGATAGACTGTACAGCAGAGTGATGCATTAATTGCTCCAGTAAAATCAGAGCTGGATGACATTTGACCCCTCACACTCCCCGTCACACTTTGATGACATCACTGAGTATCACAGACTGCTGTTAGACCTGATTAAAGTCCTGAATAAAGTATTTAAAGAACCAAACTCTCTGTAAAAAAGGAAGAATTTTTCAGATGCTGCATTTAAACTTTGGTCCTTTAGAGACTGAAGGTCTGTGTGACTCAAACTCTGATCTTCTCATATCCTCTGAAGAACTCTGCTATAAATTTGATCCAAATACACAACATTTCTTTAAACAACTCCAGTCGTGAATTTTAGCAAAAGCTCATCAGCATCATTCACTTCCTGTCCCCCACAAACAGCTGCTGTGGTGATGCTGACAGAGGACAGTTTGAGAAATCAGCTCTGAGTTCCTCACCTGTTCCATCCTGTCCATCAGAGAGGTCACATTAGAAGCTGAATGCATGAAGGAAGGTTTGGAAAGTGGAATGTGAGCAGGGGAGTGGAAATCAGCTCGTGCTGCGACGCCACGCCTCAGACTAACACACGGGAACTGGACCTCCTGCAGGTTCAATGGTTAGAATAAAAATCCAGCAGACACACGGAGGAGATGATCAGAGGCTGAAGGACCTGTTTCACTGGGTTTGGTACAAAGACTCAAACATTGTGGGACGAGCTCAGAGTGACAGGAAGGGGAAATGATTTCCAAAGAAACTCCAGAGCTGCTTCTGCTGAATCCAGGAGGACGCCGTTAGGATGACATGAACAATAATTCAATCCAATTCAGTTTTATTTATATAGCGCCAAATCACAACAAACAGTCGCCTCAAGGTGATTTATATCGTAAAGACCCTACAATAAAACAGAGAAAACCCAACAGTCAGAACGACCCCCTATGAGCAGCACTTGGTGACAGTGGGAAGGAAAAACTCCCTTTAACAGGAAGAAACCTCCATCAGAACCAGGCTCAGGGAGGGGGGGTCATCTGCTGAGAGGGGAGAGAGACAGAATAAAAGAATTAACCTCAGCTTTTAAATGAGGAGGAAGATAACACTGATCTGGAAAACACACACACACACACACACTTCTGAATTCCTAAAACTGTTTTCACCACTAATTTCACGTTAACTGCATTTAAATCAAACGAGGCTCCACAAAGTTTTGTTTTGTGTCGTTTTGCTCTTTGTTCCGTGGTTTTTACACAAATCCCCGTCTCTGACCTGAGACAGCTGTTTGTGCCATTCAGAGGATCATTTCTACATTTTATCACTAAAAGCATGGCAGAGAGATTTGCTAAATGTTCCCAGCAAAGACCTTTGACTCTAATTTTTCCAACATTCACACTGGCTTGGGAAAAATAATATAAATAAGCACATATGAAGTCATTTGCATATGTATGCATAAAGTGTCTGTGAGTAATAAGCTGAGGAAGTTTGCAGGTGAAATCTGTTACTTCACATTTGTGTGGGGTTGCAGGTGGAGCAGAGCAGGAAGTTGATCTGTGAGCTGTCACACAAAGGTATACATGAGCTGATGGATGGTGCTGCAGAATAAAACTTATTATGACACTGCAGATACTGTAACGCTGAAGCCACGCTGCTTTGAGGATTAGCGTTCTGAGGCCATGGTTCTCAGCCAGCACCCAGGGTCTTGTTCCTGAGGGAGGGGAATGGAGACTGACAGATGGAGGGATGCTGTGTCTGCAGTGATGTGGATGCCTCCAGGTGAAGCTGTTTCTTTACTGGTTGATCTATGTTCCCACCCTCAGCGATGACCATGAGCTGTGGGTACTGACTGAGAGAATGAGATTGAGGAAGCAGCAGAAATGAGCTTCCTATGAAGGATGTTTATGAGATAGGGTGAGGAGCTCAGAGTAAAGGCTCCTCCACATCAAAAGGTTGAGATGGTTCAGCATATGTCCAGCATGCCTCCTGGACCCTCCTAGGTGAGATGTTTCATGTCCAACTGGGAGGAGGCCCTGGGGCAGATATAGGACCCGCCGCACAAATGATGTCTTTCAGCTGCTCTGGGAATGCCAGAAGAGCCGGAGGTGGTGTCTGGGAGAGGGAGGTCTCAGAGTCTGAGCTTAGATGTAACGGGATATGATGTCATATGAACAGATGCAGGTAACTGTGATTGCAGCCTGTCCAGTGCATTTAATCTATATTTTACTGTAAGCCAAAATGTTTGCCTGTCTTCATGCTCCATGGAGACGGATGAAGCTTCTCCTCTTCCTCAGCATGTGTCTCCACACAGAAATATTGATTCTCACAAAGGCAGCTCAGTTTCTCACGCTGATGTTTGGCCTTGATGAGCGCTCTGGGCTGCTGTGTGCTCTGCATTGTTCTCTTATGCAGCTGTTGTTTGGGCTGATTCGCACCAGATGGCGAGTACATGTGGGTGCACTCGCTGCACGTATGTACGGGTGGCAGCTCGAGACAGACGGAGGGAGAGATGAGGAGGCTCAGAGAGGAACCACGTGTTTTTGTGTCCATACGCATTAAAATATAGGTAGCTTTAATGCTTTAATCCAACAAAAGGTGACATTACCACACGCAGCATCAGCAGCAGGTCATGTGACCGTATGCTTTTAAAGTGCACACTGTGGCGTGTTTGAAGCGTTCGAGGTGCCTCCTGAAAACAGAGCTCCTGAGCTTTGCTCGAGGCACAGAGCTGTTACACTAAAGCACATACAGTACGAGTGTGTGTGTGTGTGTGTGTGTGCGCGTGTGTGTGTGTGATGGCTCGGGGATATCTGTGTCTCTCTGCATCTGTTTATCCTACGGCAGTGTTGTATCATTGCCGATGGCAAACAGCAGCCTGACAATGACAAAGACTCCTCTCTGTTTTGCTGCTGATGCAGTACACACACACACACACACACACACACACACACACACACACACACACGCACACGGTGCTGGCAGGTTGTGCAGATACTTGTGGAACTCCAGGCAGGAAGTGGAGTTTTGTTTTAATCACTTTGCTCAGATTTCTTTTTCCCACTGAGCAAAAACTTGTTCAAAGCCTGAAGGAAAAAACGACTTTTACAGACGTCAGAGTGACGGTGAGATCTTTTCTCAGTGTCTCGTCTTGGCTGAGAAGTAGCTCCAAACACCATGCAGACATAACCTCGCCATCAGCTGGACGTCGTCCTTGAAGTTTCTAGCAGGGGGAAGTGTACAAGAATGAATTGATAGCATCTTTTTATTGATTAGAACAAAATGAAACAAGCAAAATATTGTGGCCTATGAGGAGAGAGAGAAACTGGTGGAAAAGAATCCACCATGAGGAAGACTAGAATTTGTAACCTCCTGCTCTGGAGTGCCAGCGAGCTGGAGATGCTGATCATGCAGCACACAGAGAGCACATTTACACACACTTCCTGTCCAGGTTAAATCCTTATATCGTTCTTTTCTACTCTGAGCACTCAAAGCACTTCATACAACATGTTTGCATTTATACATTCATACAAGCACTCAGTGCTTTCTATCTAACATTCACACTTGCCCAAGGATACTTTAACTTGCAGACTGGAGCAGCCAGGAATTAAACCACCAACCTTCTGATTAGTAGATGACCTGCTCTACCTCCTGAGCCACAGCCACCTGTTTAACAACCAAATCAAATGTCAATCTGATGTATTAATAAACAAAGACGGTGATTTTCTTCTTTCACTGGAATGATGTGATCAGCGTTTGCTGCTTTTTAAGGGACCGGACCTCTGATGATGTCAGCGTCTGTCCGTCTGCGGCTGAGTTTGGAGCGTGTGTGTCCATGCAGCTTATTTTGTGTCTCTGCAGAAGAGATTGTGGTTACAGACGCACTCACTGTGTGTTCACAGACCAGGTCAGAAGAGTGATGCAGGAGCGCTCTGACCTCCACACACACTCCTCTTCTTTGTAGTGTGTGTGTGTGTGTGTGTGTGTGTGTGAGTGTGTGTGTGTGTGTGTGTGTGTGTGTGTGCGCACTAAGCCAGAATCATAAAGTGTGAGTTTCTCATCTGTTTCTGATGGACTTATTAACCAAAGAAAACATTCATAGCTGCACAGCGAGGTGACAGAATGATTTGTCTTGATGCATCTTTTCTCTGTATGATTTCCACTGTATTCTTCTTAAACTGGGGGATTTGAATATAAATGGAAAGCCTCGAGCCGTCTCCCTGCAGCTAAACTGTAAATAATAACTCTAAACTTTTTTCTAATCTTCTGTAATTGAAGCAAATGGGTTTTGCAGGGAGAGATTTGTCGCAGGGAAACGTACATACATTTTTTTTTATTTACGAGGAGGCGAGGGCTGAGCAGTGTAATGAGTGAACACGCATGCTTAATTTAAATGGCGAGTGTGTCTGTTAGGGAATGCATTAGAGTCTGCAGAAGAAGCGTAAGACATATTAATTGACAGACAGGAACCGCTGTCTCCGAGGTTGATACAAGTAATTTATTACTTCAGAAACGAATGCCACCGCCAGAATGTGCTTCATTAATTTCAAATTTAGTTTTAATTTCAAGCTGTTGCCCCTTGAGAAGAATAAGGTGGCAAGTTGTGTTTGAAGAGACATTTTTCCCCTCTCCCTCACTTCATCTTTCTCTTTCCATCCTCCATCTCTCTCCGGTTGGCTCCCACTGATTTTCTGCAGAACAAAGACCTGAGGGTGGAGGGAGGAGGGAAGGGGGTGCTGACTCGGTTCCAATGAGAAAACAATGTCAGTGTGAAGGAGGGAAGTTAGAACACAAGTCCTGTTTATGGGAGTAAATACTTCATCTGTGAATGTCACTGAATGATTGCTCTGTCTGTGCACAAATTATGAGCGCCTGTGCTGTCTATCACTTCCTGCTGGGTAAAGAAACAGATATAAAGATCCTGGCTGTTTCACTCAGAAACGAACTAGAATAGAATAGAATAGAACTTTATTGTCATTATACATACGACAAAATTAATCATTATACAACAAATTATATAATGACATTCCGTCATGATATAACGAAATTGCGTTCGGAACAACCATCCAGAGAAGAACAGACAAGACTAACATAGAGAGATGGGTGTCTGCTGCTGCCACACTGGCACCGCCGCTACAATCAGTCCCCGGAAAAGGAAACAAACACACATCATGGGGTAGTTAGGTTAAAAAAAAAGTCATCTTGAGCACCGTACCAGGGTCCAAAAAAAAACACCTTAGCAAAGCATATTTGCACATTTTAAAGCCAGGATAGCAATATGGTGGGGAAGGGGGGGATGCAGATGGAGAGGAGAGGAGAGGGTGGGGGCATTGTGGAGCCAGATGCCAGCTCCTAGCCAAAACAGACTACTAGATAAAACTATATATATTTATGTGAAACCAACCTAAAGGAGGTAAAAAGAAAATCTGGAAGAACACAGGAAATGTATGCAATGTAAGAAAATAATAATAAAATACTTTACTCTGGCTCAAAGCAACGTGCCGTCAGATAACAGCACTTCATGGTGCGTGTGCCCCTCACACACACATTAAAGGTTCTTCAGGGAAAAACTGAGCGCTCGTTTTTGGGTGTTTATAGGTTTGATCCTGCTTCAGGGTAATACCAGCAATTCATTCAAATGCACGTCTCAATCAAATCAGTCAGAAGATTTTTCATCATGTACACCTTTATGTTGCAAGTGCAGTCCTAACAAATCTCTCTCTGTGTTTGTTCTTCTTTTTGCAGCATACGTCCCTGAAGATGAGAAGGAAGCAGCTCTGTTGGATGAAGACCTGGATGGAGAAGACTCGGCTCAGGAAGGGGAAGAGCCTGCTGCCAAGCTCCTGTGTCCAGATAAGGACTTCCTTCTCAAGGAGCGGCCAGGATCCGCCAGCTTCCACGACTCCCCCAACGCTGCTGACTTATCTGGTCAGGAGCTGGACAGTGAGTCCCACCTGAGTGAATCCAGTGACAGAATGTCTGACTTTGAAAGCTCCTCACTTAAAAATGAGGATGATATCCTCCACTCTAAAGACCCCTCCAATGCCCTGTCACCATCCTCCTCTTCTACCATGATGGCTGTCGCCAACGCCGCTGTCACTGCTGCTGGAGAAGAGGCTATACTGGCCGCATCAGGATCTGTAGCTGACAGCCTGGAGAAGATGAAGGCCATTTACACCTCCTTTCTCACCAATTCCTATTGGTCCACTCTGAACCTGAACCTGAGTCAGCCCCCGGCAGAGAAACCCCCCCGGAGCCACAGCAGCAGCAGCAGCAGCAGCAGTAGTAGCAGCAGCTGTGGAAGTGGAGGCTATGACTGGCACCAGACAGCCATGGCTAAAACCCTCCAGCAGGTCTCTCAGAACCACCATGGCAGAATGGGGCTGGTTCAACACCCTACGGTGGCCGTGACCACGCCGCCGACAGAACCAAACCTCTTTAGTACGGTCCAGCTGTACCGGCAGAGCTCCAAGCTCTACGGCTCCATATTCACTGGTGCCAGCAAATTCCGCTGTAAGGATTGCAGTGCGGCATACGACACGCTGGTGGAGCTCACAGTGCACATGAATGAGACAGGCCACTACCGCGACGATAACCACGAGACAGATGGCGAGGGAGCTAAACGGTGGTCAAAACCCAGAAAACGGTCTTTGCTAGAGATGGAGGGGAAAGAGGACGCACAGAAGGTTCTGAAGTGCATGTACTGCGGACACTCATTTGAATCCCTTCAGGACCTGAGCGTCCACATGATCAAGACGAAACACTACCAGAAAGTGCCTCTGAAAGAGCCTGTTACACCTGTGGCAGCTAAGATTATTTCTTCTGCTCGAAAGAGAGCCCCTCTTGAACTAGACATCCCCAGCTCACCGGACTCTAATGGAGGCACCACCCCGAAGCCCACCTCCCTCACTGACTCCAGTGATATACTCCAAAAGGTCACCAACCCTTACATCACACCCAACAACCGCTATGGACACCAAAACGGTGCCAGCTATGCCTGGCAGTTTGAATCCAGGAAGTCACAGATCCTCAAATGCATGGAGTGTGGCAGCTCTCACGACACACTGCAAGAGCTCACGGCTCACATGATGGTGACAGGACACTTTATCAAAGTCACCAACTCTGCTATTAAGAAAGGAAAACCAATTATAGAGTCATCCACCCCAGCACCAACATCCATGCATTCAGCAGCTGAAGAAAAGGTGCAGTCTGTCCCCCTGGCTGCCACCACCTTCTCCCCTCCACCTGCCCCAGTACCTCCTCCAACCAGCATCTCCCCCATTCCTATGGTTATAGAGATAAAGAAAGAGGCAAAGGAGGAGGAGTGCACTACAGAGTCCATTCTGAATAATGGTAATGATATGAGCAAGGAGAAGAAGGCTGGAGGTGAGGAGGAGGCTGAGGAAAAGTTTGATATTACTTCAAAATATAGCTATCTGACTGAAGAGGATCTGGAGGAAAGTCCAAAGGGGGGTCTTGATATCCTCAAGTCCTTGGAGAACACAGTGACCTCAGCCATCAACAAGGCCCAGAATGGAGCTCCCAGCTGGGGAGGATATCCCAGTATCCATGCTGCCTATCAGCTCCCAAACATCATGAAGCTGTCTCTGGGTAACTCTGGAAAGAGCTCCCCACTTAAATACATGTTCCCTGGAGGGGAGATCCTCTCTCCCACTGCCAAGAGCCAGCCGCTGATCTCGCCTCCAAGCTGCCAGACCTCCCCACTACCTAAAAACAATTTCCATGCTATGGAGGAACTTGTCAAGAAAGTGACAGAGAAGGTAGCTAAGGTGGAGGAGAAAATGAGAGAGCCAGCAGTTGTTGTGAGGGGTTCTCCTCTGAGGCACACCACCCCTTCACCATGCAACAGCGAGGCAGGGGAGACAGCCCGAGGACAGTCCCCCAAAGAAAACCAACCTGGAGGCTGTAAAACTCCTGAGAACACAAGTGCAGAAGAAGAAAATGCAGCCAGTCACAGAGACGCAAATGGAGACATTTCCACAAAGGACTCGGTGGAGAATGGCGTCGAGTCCACGGCTGTGACCTCTCCGCTGCCCACCGCTCTGTGTGGCAGCACGGCCATCATCACAGACCATCCACCTCCAGAGCAGCCATTTGTGAACCCTCTGAGCGCGCTGCAGTCCGTCATGAACGTCCACCTGGGGAAAGCCGCCAAGCCCGCCCTGCCCTCCCTGGACCCCATGAGCATGCTGTTCAAGATGAGCAACAGCCTGGCTGAGAAAGCAGCAGTGGCTGCTTCTACACCACCAGCACAGACCAAAAAGACCAGTAACGAGCATTTAGAACGCTACTTCTACCAGCAGCATCTAAATAATGACCAGCCGATAGATCTCACCAAAGGAAAAAATGCTGACAAAAGCAGCAACTCTTTGGGGTCGACGTCTCTCTCTTCCACCACCTCCACCCCGTCCTCAGTATCTCCCTCTTCCACCGTCAGCATGACCAAAGCCTCAGCTGCAGTAGCTTCCTTCATGTCCACATCCCCCCTGAGAGAAAATGCCCTCTCAGATATCTCAGACATGCTGAGGAACCTCACAGAAAGTCAGGCTGTCTCCAAGTCCTCCACACCAACTAGCCAATCTGAACGCTCTGACATCGACGGCATCACGCAGGAAGAGACCGAAGATGTTTCACCTGCCCAGAAGCGTAAAGGTCGCCAGTCCAACTGGAACCCTCAGCATCTCCTCATCCTACAGGCCCAGTTTGCTTCTAGTCTGAGACAAACAAATGATGGCAAATACATGATGTCGGACCTGAGCCCACAGGAAAGAATGCACATCTCCCGCTTCACTGGTCTTTCCATGACAACCATATCCCACTGGCTGGCGAATGTCAAGTATCAGCTGAGGAGAACCGGTGGCACAAAGTTCTTGAAGAACTTGGATTCTGGCCACCCGGTGTTTTTCTGCAGTGACTGCGCATCTCAGATTCGCTCACCATCCACCTACGTCAGCCATCTGGAGTCCCACCTGGGCTTTCGCCTGCGAGACCTGGCGAAGCTTTCTGGGGAGCAGCTGCTCAGCCAGATATCCCAGCAGCACCACCACCAACGCCATCCCAAAGGACTTTCTGAGAAATTGTTCTCCAACCTTCACCCATCCAGCCACCCTTTACCGTCCTCACTCCCCACATCCCTCCCGTCTTCCTTACCCATCTCCCTGTCCTCATCCTTGACCACATCTCTGCCCTCCACCAAGTCACCGTCACCCTCTCCCGAGGATGACGACAGTGGCGCCCTCTACCAGTGCAAGCTCTGCAATCGGACATTTGCGAGTAAGCACGCGGTTAAGCTTCACCTGAGCAAGACACATGGGAAGTCCCCTGAGGACCACCTCATGTATGTGTGCGAGCTGGAGAAACAGTAGCACCGGCTCGCTTGTCGTCTCTTTGACAGACATGAACTAATGACGAAGGATGACTGAAGTGTTGGGACTGCACAAAGATCCAACTACTGCTCTGAGTTTCGGCACATGGTTTTACACTTTGTGTTGTAGCAGTTTTTTTTATTTTATTATGTACGATGTAGACTGACTCTGGCCACCTTTGTGATCTCTTTTCACACAAACTTTTTTTTTTTGTGTTTGTTTAAAAAAAAGGGAAAAGTTGGGGGGGGGGGGGGGTGGCAGCTGGGGCAGTTACAGTATATGAAGTTAAAAAAAAAGCTCTAAAATGAAGTGTTTGTATTTTGAGATTTGTGTAAATGGAATTATGTTGTTTTTATATTTTGGCATCACTGAGGTGTGATAAGCTGCATGCATAAAGAAAAAGTTTAGTTCAACATTTTAGAACTAAACCTGGTGCACTTTTCATGGTTTCTTTTCTCTTTTCACTCTTGACTGCTCTATCTTCTGTTTGATTATTTTTGGTGCTGAGGCAGCATTTAAAATTTAACCCTCTGAGTACGTCAAAGCACTTCTGCACCAAACATCTAAACACTGTTGACTCAAGATCAGAGATCGGGAATTTATCAAGACTATTGTGAGAATTAGACATGGACTGTGTCCCAGACAGAGAATATGTTGAGTCTTGGACATTTTTTAATAGCAGGTCCTCCACTCAGTGCAGGACCTTCATCTCACAGGACGTGACACAAACATTGCAGCTTTGTGAATAAAAAAAAGTTTCCTTTGGTTGATCAGGGGCCTCTATTAATTCAGGTCTGTGTAAAATATGTACATAAAACATATGACTTATCCTGTCTAAATTATGCATCGTTTCTATATTTTTAATTTAAAGGACTATGACTATTTGCTGGCACACAGTATATGAAGACATAAATAAATTGTTTTGCACAATAGTTTTATAAATGTGTTATTTAATCAAAGGATACAGAAAAAAAGGGAGAACGCAAACGAAGGACAACAGGTGAATCTTTTTATTCCCGACTCGTGCTCAAAGGGTTAAAGACTCTTTTTATCCGACATGTGTGAGAAGAGTGATAAGATATTAGAGGCTGTACAAAAAGATGTTCCTTTATGAAGATGTTTCACATGTAAACTGTTATTTATAAGCACTCTGGGTTGTTTCATATCTCTGAATGCCTTTTTTTTTTTTTTTGTTCTGTGTAATTAGTCGGCCATGATTCCTCTGCAGCTTTATCTTTTTGGGATATGAAAGGTAACCATGGCTACACTAACCTCCTGAGTGACAGGTTCGGCTGCATTTTTGGCAGTTAATTTGCTGAAGTAACTGACAGCTGCCAGTGTGGAGAAAGAAGAAGAAAAAATCCTTATGTGTAAAATATGGGCATGTAAACAGCACAGACACTGTTATGCATTCTGTGCCGGTCGTCTTTTCACTTCCTTCTGTTGTTTTTTTGTTGTTGTTGTTCTTGACAATGAACCCCATTATATGACTTCATATAACCTTGTTTTCTACTGCAGCATTAAAAAAAGGAAACTGTTTTTTTGCAATAATGTGTGTGTGTGTGTGTGTGCACTGTGTGTCGTGGCTATCAATTATGTGTGTGCTGTGCGGTCCCTAATGAGCACATTAGACCGGGAGTGTGTCAGCGTCTGTCTGTGACGAGCTGCAGACTAGTTTACAGTGAGTGGCAGCAGCAGGCGTGTGGGAGACAAACACACACACACACACACAGTCAGACACCATGATTGTGGCACTTCCCTGTAGCCTCTTCCGTTATCCTGGTGCCTTAGAGGAGCTCGGTCTCGTGGATCACGTTAGCTGCTGAAGGCAGGCTAACCACCTCTAACCATCACCTGCCTGCACTTCCACTCAGATTTTATTTGTTAGCAAGAAAGCAACAGTTAGCCAGCTAGTGCTTACTTAGCTAGGCTCCATGGATCTGGTGATGGTCAGTCTGTAACATTAGTTGATGAAGTCATGTGAAAATGGCCCTCACGTACACGCCACCATCCTGTGGAGGGGGTGTATGTGATGGTTTTGAGTCTCGTCTGTGTCGTGCTGCGAGCTGCCCATTGGTGACGTTTGTGATGAGTGTGCTCACTGCTCACTGAAGACAGCCACCGAGGCACTAGCAGCATAAACGTCTCATTCTTTGGAATTAGTGGAAACCCTGTACCGAGTTTAAAGGTCTTGTGACGATGGCACCTGGACTTCATTTAGGTTCTTGAAGACATCTCACCTCACACGGGCAATCCCAGTTATTGAACCTCTGTTGGAGTTCTTACTTCGGAGATGGTGCTGAGATGGTTTTAAGAACTAAGAAGCCTTTTGGAGGAGAGGTGAGACATAAACCTAAAGAAGTCATACTCAGACATTTCATCCTCTAACAGTCCTCAGGCTGTTACAGGAACCAGAGAGTCGGGGAAGGGTGCGTTACAATCCAGCAGGTCTAATACAAGTTTATCTGAACAAAGCTCAAAGTGGAGCTGTTCTTCAAACTTCCTGTCGTATACAGATATGTTAGACCAGGGGTTTCAAACTCCAGGCCTCGAGGGCCGGTGTCCTGCAGGTGTTAGATGTGTCCCTGCTTCAACACACCTGAGTTAAATATAGGAATCATCAGCAGGACTCTGGAGAACTTGACTGCATACTGAGGAGGTAAATCAGCCATTTGATTCAGGTGTGTTGGATCAGGGACACATCTAAAACCTGCAGGACACCGGCCCTCGAGGCCTGGAGTTTGAGACCCCTGTGTTAGGCCACCTGTCATAAAAAACAACATAATATTTTAGAAATGTGTCAAAAGTGCAGTGACATGACTGTTACAGAAAGGCATATTTCTTTTATATTTAAAAGAACAGTCTCCTGCACCTTCCTGGCCAAAGAATGGTAAAATATTATTACTTTTATAGTTAAATCAATATCTACAATATTACCAACATTTATTTACTATTAGATGACAATGAGAAGTTTTCCTTTAGGAAAAGAAGCAATAAAATGCCGTGAAACACCTCGCAACAAATAAAACTGTATTATGGGATAATTGTGCATTAAATATCAAAAGTAAAAATAATTCCATAAAAAAATCAACATTGAATGGATTATTGTTATTACTGCTTATGTTTAAGGTTGAGCTCATTTTAAATCATTTATATTCTCTTTACTGTCCAGCATCATATTCTATATATATCTCACAGTACAGGTCAAAAGTTTGGACACGCCCTCTAATTCAGTGGTTTTTCATTATTATTTTAAAGGTGTCTGCATTGTAAATTAATACTTAAGTCATCCAAACTATGAAGAAATACATATGGAATTATTTAGTAAATAAAGAAGTTTTAAACAAACCAGAATATGTTTTATATTTTAGATTATTCAGAGTAGGCACCTCTGCTTAGATGACAGCTTTGCACATCTTGGTATTTGCTCAGTCAGCTTTATGAGGCAGTCACCTGGAACAGCTTTCAGTAACAGCTGTGCCTGTCAAGAGTTAATTTCTTGAATTTCTTGCCCTCTTAATGTGTTTGAGACCATCAGTTGTGTTGTGAAGAGGTAGAGTTGGTATACAGTGAGTAGCCCTATTGAGTAATATTGTATTCAAGATTCAAGATTCAAGAAGTTTATTGTCATGTACACCGCAAAACACTGTGGTTATGCTGAGCAATGAAATTCTTACTTGCGACTGCTTTACAAACAATTGAAATAAGCAACTAAGTTAAAATAAAATTTAAGATTTAAGAACTAGTATATTAGTATATTGTAATCGAAATTATGGCAAGAACGACTCAACTAAGTAAAGAAAAACCACAGTCCATCATTACTTTAAGAAATGAACGTCAGTCAATCTGAAAAATTTCAAGAACTTTGGAAGTTTTCTCAAGTGCCGTCACAAAGACCATCAAACAATATGATGAAACTGACTCTCATCAGGACCGCCCCAGGAAAGGAAGACCAACCTCTGTTCCCCAGGATAAGATCATCAGAGTTACCAGCCTCTGAAACCACAAGTTAACAGCAGCCCAGATAAGAGCCCACCGACATGCTTCACAGAGTTCAAGTAGCACACACATCTCAACATCAACTGTTCAGAGAAGACTGCGTGAATCTGGACTTTATGGTCGAATTGCTGCAAAGAAGCCGCTTCTATTTTGAGATTTTTAGTTCCAAACACCATGTCTTTGTAAGACATAGGAAAGGTGAGTGGATGGTTCCTACATATGTACTTCCCACTGTGAAGTATGGGGAGGAAGTGTGATGGTGTGTGGGTGCTTTGCTGGTGACACTGTTGGTGATTTATTCAAAATCCAAGGTACACTTAACCAGCATGGCCACCGCAGCATTCTGCAGCAACATGCCATCCCATCTGGTTTGAGCTTAGTGGGCCAATCATTTATTTTTCAAAAGGACCCCAAACACACCTCCAGGCTCTGTAAGGGCTGTTTGACCAAGAAAGAGGGTGATGGAGTGCGGCGTCAGATGACCTGGCCTCCACGATCATCTGATCTAAGCCCAACTGAGATGGTTTAGGATGAGAGTGAAGGCAAAGCAGCCAACAAGTGCTCAGCACTGTTGGAAAACCATTTCAGGTGATGACCTCATGAAGCTGATTGAGAGAATGCCGAGAGTGTGCAAAGGTGTGATCAAAGCAAAAGGCGCCGACTTTGAAGAATCTAAAACCTAAAACATATTTAGGGTTGTTTAACACTTTCAAGTTTACTACATGATTCCTTATGTGCTCCTTCATAGTCTGGATGACTTCAGTATTAAATTACAGTGTAGGAAAAAAGAAAAATATTCAATGAGAAGGTGTGTCCAAACTTTTGACTGGTACTGTGTATTTGCAGTGATTGTCCTGTGAGGACCACGTCTCTCTGAAAAACACAGCTGTTATAAACACAGGCCTAGATCTTGATTTGAAAAAAAAAATAGTGTATGCTGTTGTTTACATTACAGTCAAACATTGATGTTCCTGTGAGTACAGCTGCACATTATTCAGAGGTTTAAGGTCCAGGGGACTGTAGCAAGAGGAAAATTGATGACAAACCCAAGAGAAGGATAATATGAATGGTAACCAAAGAGCCCAGAACAACTTCCAAAAAGAGGTGAACTCCAAGGTCAGATCGCACCATCCGTCTCTGTTTGAGTCAAAGTAGACTTAATGAAAAATGACCAAGGAGGACACCACTGTTGAAAGCAAATCATAAAAGATTTTCCAAAATTATTGACAAGCCACAGAGCTCCTGAGAGAACGTCCTCTGGACAGATGAGACAAAACTGGAGCTTTTTGGCAAATCACATCGGCTCTATGTTCAGTCGCACAAATGAAGCATGCAAAGAAATGAATGAATGAAACCCGAATGAATGAATCTGTGCAGGTACAATGAAATCTCGTGACCATCGACGCATTCTGGAGTGAAATGTGCCGCTCAGTGTCAGAAAGCTTTGCCTCAGTCACAGGTCGTGGGTCCTCCAACAGGATAATGAGCCAAACACAGCTAAAAACACCCAGGATGGCAAAACACTGGCCTATCCTGAAGTGGCCTCTATGAGCCCTGCCCTATTGAATCTATGTGGAAGGAGCTGAAACATGCAGTCTGGAGAAGGCAGCCTTCAAACCTGAGACAGCTGGAGCAGCTTGCTCATGGGCAGTGGGTCAGAATACCTGTCCACAGGTGCAGAAGTCTCACTGCGAGTTACAGAAATCACTTGATTGCAATGATTGCCTCAAAAGGTTGTGCAACAAAATATTAGTTAAGGGTACCATGATTAATTAACAGTTTCATTTTTTTTTTTAATAATTCTGTTGAACCATAATTCAAAAGCAATTTCTGATTTTCAAGAGTTAATTTTCTCTGTTTTTTAATGTATTTTTACTTTTGTCAGTTTCAAGTTATTTTAGTGATCTTTGTTTTCTTTCTTTAACAGGAAGTACCAACAGTCTTGTCCATAACAAGATAGAGAGAGCACAGGCCTCATGGACCCTGACCTTTGACCTTAAAAGAACTTTTGTTGTTCCATACACATTCTTTCAAATTACCAAAGATCGATGCAGCATTTCAAATGCATTTCCCAATTTCAACATCGAGATGTGGTATGTTGGCAATCGTAGATCCAAGATGGTGGAAATGATCCAGTCTCTCCAGAAAATGACTGTGATTAATTGTTCTCTTGTAATGCAATCTTTTTTTTTTTTTAGAGATGCTGATTGTCCCATCAAATGAAGAGCAGGCTGAAGCAAACAAATAACATAGAGACTGTCAATCATGCTGAGTGTGAGCTAGAAAGACTGCATCATCTGCAAATAGAAGTTTGCATATCAGGAAAGCCCCAACCGGTCTCAGCAGATGACCCCCCCTCCCTGAGCCTGGTACTGCTGGAGGTTTCTTCCTGTTAAAGGGAGTTTTTCCTTCCCACTGTCACCAAGTGCTGCTCATAGGGGGTCGTTCTGACTGTTGGGTTTTCTCTGTATTATTTTAGGGTCTTTACCTACAACATAAAGAGCCTTGAGGCGACTGTTTGTTGTGATTTTGCTCTGTATAAATAAAATAGAGCTGAATTGAACTAGTTTTTTTTCTGCTTTTTTGTAAAATAAATTACAAAATTAATAGATAACAACAGTAATTATATTTTAGCACTGAAAATATAATGTCCATTAAAGAGCTTGGTGGACTAACCATTACAGAAACATTAAATGATTATCAGGACTGTATCTCCTGTTCTGGTGGTGTTTGTTCAGATTAAACATGGCCAGAGTTTCTAATAAGGAGGCCAGTCTATTTACAGTCATTCCTGTGAGCCAAAGCTCACTGCTTTACACACTGATGTCATAGAGAGGGGAAGCCCCACCCACCTGCTGTTCAAACCTCCTGTTTGTGAGGGCCAGCCAATCAAAAGACAGTTGTCCTAAAACAGGAGCAGCTAAAACAGCTAGTCAGAGAATGAACTGAGGGGCTGCACCAAGGCCCAGGATGAGATAAAGGAGGATTATTTTGAACTGTGAATTATGCAAAGCTACTCTGACAGAGTCGAGGAATAAAAAGATGGAGCTGGAGAGAAGCAGGATGGCTCACCTTTAGCCTCATAAAGGTCCGATCACACAAAGCAGGAGGTGGATGATGATGATGATGATGATGATGATGATGATGATGATGATGATGACTCTTAAATAATGTTAGAAAGAAAAAAGCTGTTACTAAAAACCTTCATTTGTTTACATGGTTTAGAGAAAAATCAGCAGTGAAAGGTTGTAAATGCAGAGGAGGACACATGCTGACACGTCATAGCACAATGAAAATCTGTTTCATCCACTCAGTGTTAGAATTAAAAAGCACAGAGCAGCGGTGCTCCATCCTCTTCCTCCTCCTGGGATATGAAAGTATAAAGAGCCACACACACTCCCACAGAGTTTCCCGTCCACGTCTGCGGCTCTATAATTACCTCGGACGTCCATTTTGTGACGCCTCTCGGCGAGGTAAGAAAGCTGGCAGGTATATTTGTTTAGGCTTCATGGGAGATGACAACAATGCTGACAAGATGTGCAGCTCCTTTCAAGTGTTTATTTAGGCAGATTTTTCTGTGGATCGAGCTGTGATTAAATAGGAACTGTATCACCATCAATTTGATGTCCCGGCAGGAAGACAGCAAAAACAGACGGAGTGAAATTAAGCTTAGAGGAGAGAGACCTGCAGACCTACACAGGAGCCAGAACAGGTTCAGTGCAGGTAGATCTCAGCTGGAGACAGAAGCAGCAAATATAACATCAGCATCCAAGTGTGCTCGTAGAAACACAGAGCGCACACACGGTAACGCAGCGAGACAATCTTCCTAAACTGCATCCGGCCTGCACGCACACACAGAGGCAGGTAGGACTTCATCCACAGTGACAGGGTGGCAGCGTGTGTGCAAATGTCAGCCTGCAGTCTGGCACCGTGTTTAAGGCTCTCATTAGCCTCAAAGAAAATATGCGTGAAATTGAAGTGTGAGAAGCCATTTTCTCTCTTTCTGCCAACACGGGAGCTTATTAAGGTTCAAACCCAGCGTGCAGGAGATGATGGAGACCACCACTGAGCTCTGCACGCTCACACACACTCACTAACCACATATCTGTGTGTGTAAACACCATGTGGACAGAATCCCATCATCTCCAGGCTGAGGAGGAGACTCGGTGGAAGGATTTAGCTAACAGACCTTCATACACCAAAGCTTTCACCTTAATACCCTGAAAACATATGATGGAGCATCAGTGACTAAGTTTGTGCTTCTACATGAATATGCCTCATTTAGAGAATATCTCTCTTCTTTAACCAGGTGTATTTATGTATTCCAGCCACACCTGGGCAGCAAACCACACCCCGTATTATTTACTGATTAACAGATCAACTGACTGGAAGATGAACAGATGAAGCATTCGGAGGACCCGTGCTTGTTTCTGCTCCATCACAGAAATTAAACTGCTATGATGGAGCCGTCATACTGATGATCAGAGACAAAAAATACTAACTTAACTAAAATACACTAAAAATACTTTTTTGAGGTTATTCTGAGGCCTTTTTTAGGTTGATAAAGCATGAATTTTTATCAGAGAAGTATTTAGTTTTAACTCCAGCTGTGAGAATCTATTAATAATAAATAAATAGGTAAATGCATGATTTGCAGCTCAGCATATGCCCAAAAAAGCCATCTTGATATCACCCACTGTAATATTTACTTGGAGGTGGTCTTCCTGGAAGCTCGAACAGTGTTCAATCTGTAGGCCTCTCAATGCAGCCATCAGATCCCCGAGGAGCACCGTAAGCTGCCGCATGCACGTGAGGAAAGTGTGCTGCACATCCAGATTTCTTTATCTGAATAGGGGGCTGGAGGGAGGGTGGGAATACAAGCTCAGTGGAAATAGTCCTCACAAAGGAATCACACAGCATAACGCAAAGAAAGCCGGTGTACAAGTGAGAGCGGCCTGTCCATCTCACTTTCTTTTCTCTTTCTGTTCCTGTTTGTTCTCTTTCCATTCGATTGTTCTCACACACAGCAGCCGGCTGCCAAACATCCAATTATTTATTGTCCTGCTAAACATAACACCCTGCAGCTCCTGCTGGGAAGATTTTATTAACTTCAACATACCTCAGAATGTACTTTCTCAGGTGAGGCCTATTTCAAGTGTGAACACACTGGACTGGCTGATGTTACAGAGAGATATTTGTGCCACATCGAAATGACCGGGTCATCTATCCATCTATCATGAAGCCAGATGACACACATCAGTTAGTTAAACTGCAGGAATGTCTTAAAGACATAAAGGCCTGGATGACCTCTAATTTCCTGCTTCTAAATTCAGATCAAACTAGAAGTTTTTGTACTCGGCCCTACGGGTCTCAGAGGTGTGGTGTCTAGCCAGAAACTGTGAGAAATCTTGGAGTCATTTTTGACCAGGATATGTCCTTCAATGCACATATTAAACAAATATGTAGGACTGCTTTTTTGCATTTGCACAATATTTCTAAAATTAGAAACATCCTTTCTCAGAGTGATGCTGAAAAGCTCATTCATGCATTTATTACTTCTAGGCTGGACTATTGTAATTCATTATTATCAGGCTGTCCTAAAAGCTCCCTGAAAAGCCTTCAGCTGATCCAAAATGCTGCAGCTAGAGTACTGACAGGGACTAGAAAGAGAGAGCAGATTTCTCCCATATTGGCTTCTCTTCATTGGCTCCTGTTAAATCTAGAATAGAATTTAAAATCCTTCTCCTCACCTACAAGGTCTTGAATAATCAGGCCCCATCTTATCTCAAAGACCTCATAGTACCATATCACCCCAACAGAGCACTTCGCTCTCAGACTGCTGGCTTACTTGTGGTTCCTAGGATACTTAAGAGTAGAATGGGAGGCAGAGCCTTCAGCTTTCAGGCCCCTCTTCTGTGGAACCAGCTCCCAGCTTGGATTCAGGAGACAGACACCCTCTCTATTTTTAAGATTAGGCTTAAAACTTTCCTTTATGATCAAGCTTATAGTTAGGGCTGGATCAGGTGACCCTGGACTCTCCCTTAGTTATGCTGCTATAGGCCTAGGCTGCTGGGAGGTTTCTTCCTGTTAAAGGGAGTTTTTCCTTCCCACTGTCACCAAGTGCTGCTCATAGGGGGTCGTTCTGACTGTTGGGTTTTCTCTGTATTATTGTAGGGTCTTTACCCACAATATAAAGTGACTTGAGGTGACTGTTTGTTGTGATTTGGCGCTATATAAATAAAATAAAATTGAATTGAATCTCACTGGAGAGATTAGACATCTCATCTGGCCTGGAAACACCTTGGGATACAACCCTTTGGCTTCTGATGGTTGTCAGTGTTAGAAAGATACATCTCTTTCTTTTACTCCTCAGATTCAACAGTTAGTCAAAAGACTAAAGCTGAAGCTGGGTTTTTATTTTAGAATTAAATAATTCTTTCAGTTCAGTCCTGAAAAGTGACTGGTTGCTGCAACATTTCTTTCTGTGGTGGACTACGGTGATGTTCTGTAAATGCACGCTTCATCTCAGAGTCAACATGCTCTAGACCAGTGGTTCCCAAAGTCAAGAGTGCTGCAGCCCAATTAAAAACCAGAAAATCCCATGCCCAAACTAAATTTCTGTTATTACGGCCCCTCTGCAGTACCTCCACAGCCCACCAGGGGTCCAGGGTCCACACTTGGGGAACCACCGATGGAGCATTAAAATATATCTCAAATTCTGAGACTGTTACTCATCACTGTTTGCTGTACGAGGGTGTTGGCTGGTCCTCCTTTCATGCTCGGAGATTCAAACACTGGTGTATCCTTATATATACCTTATACCTAATTATCCTGTGTTTAATCTGATCCTGTTCACTTGTATGGCTGCTTTCTGCTTAAAAATTCTACTAATTGTGCTGCTGCTGTCTTGGCCAGGACACTCCTGAAAATGAGATTTTAATCTTAGTGTGTTTTTCCTGGTTAAATAAAAGAAAAAAACATCCATGTGGGCCAACATGTTTCACCTTCCACTGAGCGCAGTGCAGCATTGGTACGACAGTAACAAACCAAACTGAACTCATTTGGCTGTAAAAGATCAAAGACGTGTGTGTGAGACCAAAGGATCACTCTGTGAATCTCTGTCTGCAGCCTCTTAGTGCGCTAACATTAGCGGGGCCTTGATTTGCTAATGTCTTGATTTGGAGAAAGTTCTTCGTTTGTACAGCTGCTGATGTCTCAGATCAGAGCTGTGACATATGGAAATTCACCCTGAGCAGGTTTAGGTTCTTTAAGAAGACTACAGCAAGTGTGCTGAGAAACTGAGAAGCTGCACATCAAAGTCAGACATCAGAAGCAGCCCTGACATTTATTTACTTTTTTAATAAAAAATTTAACGATTCTTAAAGGGTTAACTTTCATATTCTCCCACGGGGCGCTCATTTTTTTATGCATATAGAAGGAAGACAGACACTAAACAGTTGGCATTCACTCATTACTACAACACACAGAGCATGCACTGTTTGGATGGGACGGTCTTTTGCAGAGATCAGAGCTGCACTTTTGCAGTTACTCCTTTATTGGTAAAAACTGCAGTGGTTTGTCGTGTGTGTGATTATTACAGTTACTGCAGTGCAACAATCCTGAGAACAAAAGTCACATCATGAAAATGCAGATCATGAAGAACTCACAAAACTGAATCCATTGATTTCTGTTTGTCATCACAGAAGCATCATACACACTGATTCATCTTCAGATCCATGAACTGATATTTTTCCAGGTTTAAAAGGTGAAAAATATCCAAATATGCAGGATGGTGGGTAAAGGACTGTTTTATCCATTTATTGGGCAATAAAATTTTTCCCTGAAGTTCCGGGACTGGAAGCGACTCGGTCAGCTTTAGAAAACTGGTTTGGTTCAAAATGCAACACTTGCCCTTTTTTGTAACTCTGCAAACTTGACGTGACCCCTCAGAGGACTCTTCAAAATATGAACTGTGGACAAGAACAGTTCTTCCAACTGAAAACCATGAGCGTCACTGGCTGAAATGAAACAGTTTCTGTCCACGGACACAAACAGGTTTCTTTTCTGTGACTGTTTGAGGATATTGTTCTGAATGCTCCTCACACTGCTTCCACTGAGCCTTCCCCTGAGGCATGTGAGGACCCTCTAAACGTCTGTGGATTAAGTGAGTAATGCTGCGGTTCAAATATATCACCCCTGCTTTTGACCCTTCAGCCTCTGTCCCCTGCTCTGCTGCTTTTTGCCAGTTTGATCCTGTGAGTCTGTCTTCCCTCTATGAGACTGTTGGTCAGCTGAAGCCCTCAGGTTCCCCACTGATGCTGCTCCATCTCAGTTTTTTAAAGAGGTTATTTCTGTTTTAGGGCCATCTGTTCTTGCTGTTACCAACAGCAGCCTTTCCTCACACGTGGTTCCAAAAGCTTTTAAGTGACAGTGCAACCATGGATCAAAAATCCTGGCTGTGTTATTCAATTCAATTTTATTCATATAGCACCAAATCACAACATACAGTCGCCTCAAGGTGTTTTATATTGTAGGTAAAGACCCCACAATAATACAGAGAAAACCCAACAGTCAAAACGACCCCCTATGAGCAGCACTTGGTGACAGTGGGAAGGAAAAACTCCCTTTAACAGGAAGAAACCTCCATCAGAACCAGGCTCAGGGAGGGGGGTCATCTGCTGAGGGGGGAGAGATACAGAGATTATAATAACTAATGATTAAATGCAGAGTGGAGTATAAACAAAATAAATAAGGTGAATGAGAAACAGTGCATTATGTGAACCCCCCAGCAGACTAGGCCTATAGCAGCATAACTAAGGGATGGTTCAGGGTCACCTGATCCAGCCCTAACTATAAGCTTGATCATAAAGGAAAGTTTTAAGCCTAATCTTAAAAATAGAGAGGGTGTCTGTCTCCTGAATCCAAGCTGGGAGCTGGTTCCACAGAAGAGGGGCCTGAAAGCTGAAGGCTCTGCCTCCCATTCTACTCTTAAGTATCCTAGGAACCACAAGTAAGCCAGCAGTCTGAGAGCGAAGTGCTCTGTTGGGGTGATATGGTACTATGAGGTCTTTGAGATAAGATGGGGCCTGATTATTCAAGACCTTGTATGTGAGGAGAAGAATTTTAAATTCTATTGTAGATTTAACAGGGAGCCAATGAAGAGAAGCCAATATGGGAGAAATCTGCTCTCTCTTTCTAGTCCCTGTCAGTACTCTAGCTGCAGCATTTTGGATCAGCTGAAGGCTTTTCAGGGAGCTTTTAGGACAGCCTGATAATAATGAATTACAATAGTCCAGCCTAGAAGTAATAAATGCATGAATTAGCTTTTCAGCATCACTCTGAGAAAGGATGTTTCTAATTTTAGAAATATTGCACAAATGCAAAAAAGCGGTCCTACATATTTGTTTAATATGTGCATTGAAGGACATATCCTGGTCAAAAATGACTCCAAGATTTCTCACAGTGTTACTGGAGGCCAAAGTAATGCCATCCAGAGTAAGTATCTGGTTAGACACCATGTTTCTAAGATTTGTGGGGCCGAGTACAAGAACTTCAGTTTGATCTGAATTTAGAAGCAGGAAATTAGAGGTCATCCAGGCCTTAATGTCTTTAAGACATTCCTGCAGTTTAACTATTTAAACTGATGATTTGGGACTCCTGGATTTTAAACCTGCTTTTACTAATCTTGGTTTTAAGTCTGAGAGCCAAATCACAGCTGTTAAGTCCAGTTTTTAATCATTTAAGGCAAATGGCAACAGTGAAATGTTTCTTTCTAGGCAACACTTTGAAACAGTGATCCATGCCTTTATTTGATCTCGTCTGGACTGCTGTCAGTCCCTTTATGAGTCAGCCAGTCGCTCCACAGTACCTCCACCTTGGCCTTATGTTTGTTTTTTAATCCTTTCACAGTCTTGCCCGGCTTTACCTCTGAGCTTCTTCATCCCTACGTACCTGGTCGGTCTCTCAGGTCAGCTGACCATCATTACATAAGAGTTAGTCCAGCTGTGTTTGTTACCTGAACACTGTAGACCCACCCCCCACCCCCACTCACACACACATTTCCAAAGTATCTTAAAATAATGCTGTGATGAATGTGCAATCTCCCTAATTTACGGCTGACTGGTGCACTCAGGGCGGCGGGCTGGATGGAAATCTTAAATGGGGCTTGAACAGCACTCCTCACAACAAGAAATCAATATGGCGCGCAGCCTGGAGAGTCGACCTGCTATCTGCTGCGGCCGAGGTATCGCTCGCAGGGTAATTTCCTCTGAACACTGCAAACACAGCTCAGCCACTTCACCCACACAAATGCAGACCACTCACACATGCTCAGTGTGTGTTATCATCAGGTGTGTGTGCACTGCTGTTTGCTTTAAAGGAATAAAATCCCCTCTGTGTGGATCTCATACATCTGTGTGTACTGTACATTTGTACATGTGGACTTTTATGACTTGTTTCTCTTACTGAAAATCTGAGAAATCTGTGTGTGTCTGTTCCTCTGATCCTCTTCAGGCTACAGCATAAAGAAGTGTTGATCAATATGTTTGGAGTCAATTATATATAAATATATCCATTATCTATACATAATTATATATTATTCATATTATAAGATAAAAAATGAAACTGACTCCAAGCCAGAAAACAAAACCAGAATATTTGAGACATGCATCATCACCTCCCCCCACCCCCACCCCCCTAATTTCATCTATAATCTATAATCTGAACTAGGATCAGAAAGCCTGCTCACACTGACAGGCTGCGAGACGCTCCGCCTTTCCTGCAAGTTTCTCTTCTTTTGGACGCACTTTAAAAAAAGAGACTTCAGCTTTCAGGCCTGTTAATGTTTTAACAAATGAAAGCATCTCTCCTCCTCTCTATAATACATCCATCAAACCTGAGGGTTAGGGGTGCAGTGGAAAGGCCTCAGGCTGGATGAAGCTGTAGGATCAGGTCGTGCAGAGAAGCAGCTCCAACAGCGTCTGGATGGTCCTGCAGGTCCTGATCGTCTCCACAGAGGAGAACATATATTTGGTAATGGAGACCTCAGTCTAAGAGGATTTAGTGTGAAGGTCTTTGTGATTATCGATGGGTGGGGAGAGTGCAGTTTGTTGGTGTAATGTACAGTGAGCTCTAAACTCAGCTGCTCCTGTTCAGGCCCACGTTTCAACCATCATCATGCAGCGTCTGAACTGTACATTAAATCGTGTGACCCAGCTCAGGCCTCAGACGGTCTGATCGTGAACCACAGCATCTCCGTTATAAACTAGTGTTTGATGGCTGTCTGCAGACGGGCCTTTAAAATAACAGAGCTAATATCAGAGTGCTCATCTTTAGAAAGCTGGTAAGTTTTTCATATGGGCTGAGGTGAGCCACACGTGATGCACACGGTGTTAAACTCCATGAAACTGCTGAATATTTTACAGTCAGTGAGTCTGTTTCACAAAACAATAACTTTCTGCTAGAACATGTTTTGAAAGCTTTATGTATCAGTGCGGTTTCCCCTGAAATTAAAGTGAAGAGTTTACTTGCATAAGGCATAAAATGCTGCATGAACCCTGAATTAATGCTATCTCATGTCCACTGCTCAGAACTCTGATCAAACACACTGAATTGTGTTGTTAATAAAATACACACCAGGTGTACACACCCTTGGAGAATCTCACTGACGATACTGAACAAACACACGAACACTTCCCTAACTTGAGACGATGACCTCATCAAAGCCCGGCTTCACGCCTGATACTGAACGCTTTCAGTGGATGTTGGAAGCCCTTCAGCCTCAGCTGCACCTGAAAAGCCGGCCCAGAAAATACTGAACAGAATCAGTGGTGGTCCTGGCAGAGTCCAAAGACAAATTCAGCTCCAACTTTGGATAATCAGCAGGATACTGAACACCAATCAGTACTGTCCAACACACGGACAGGAAGGATTAAAAAAATGGAGCTCTTGGTAAAATGAAAGGAACACACTGAGGTGGTTTGGACGTCTGAAGTCTTTGATTTTGTTAATGAAACAGTGGCGGCTGTAACATTACTGACTTTTTGTCTTTTAAAGTCGCCTTTCTCAGGTTTGGGAAGCCTGATATTCCAGCCTGATATTCCGGAGATCACACCCCTCTCACTGCTTCTCCTCAGGCTCATTATTGCGGTTAAATTATTTCCTCCCACAAGAACGTTAATTAACACACATGTCCAGACCATGTCTGGCCGCACAAATTGATTACAACATCCAGGCTGATTGTGATGCCGGCCTCTGCAGGAACAAAAGGCTGAGCAGAGCTGCAGAAACACGGTACATACATGCTCAGGGTGCACGTACAGTCAGTGCAGTGATGATGAGAGACATGGAGGGAACAAAGGGGTAACCACGAGGTACCAGACACTCACACTCAGATGTAATATTTACACTGAGGGTGAGAATTTCTTAATATAGCAGAGCAGGACAGGAAACTCCCGGTTTGGCTTCAGTCATGAATGTAAAGCATCATTTCAGCCCTGAAGCTTCGTCAGGGGCCGAGAGAAGAGACCCGAATCATTCAGGTTGTGTCTGAACAGGCAGAGAGAGAACAGAGTGACCTTTCTGCACATTAACTCAGTGTTATGGATGTACACAGGTTACCAGTAAAGACCATCTGTGAGGAGCACATGGTGACAGTGAGGAGGCAGAACTCCCTTTTAACAGGATGAGACCTCTAACAGAACCAGGATCAGGGAGGGGCAGCCATCGGCTTCAACCAGTTAGGAGGGTGAGGAGAAAGAGACGTGAGGAGAGCACGGTGAGGGAGGACAAACCCTAAACTATGGGAGAGAAAGGCAGCAGTTGCATATAAATCTATGAGGTGTTTAATTCAATTCAATTCAATTCAATTCAATTCAATTTTATTTATATAGCGCCAAATCACAACAAACAGTCGCCTCAAGGCGCTTTGTATTGTGGGTAAAGACCCTACAATAATACAGAGAAAACCCAACAGTCAAAACGACCCCCTATGAGCAGCACTTGGTGACAGTGGGAAGGAAAAACTCCCTTTAACAGGAAGACGTGCTGAGGCCTGATCATTCACAACTTTGTATGCAAGCAGGAATTTAAATTAAAATCTGGATTTAATGGGGAGCCAATGAAAATAGGGGCTCTCTGTATTCCCTGTTAGCACTCTCGCTTCTTTTTGTCTTGGTTTCAGTTTTGTGTTCTTACTGTTTCTATTTTTTTGTATTTGATGTTGAGTTTTAAGTATTTTAAAGACCCACCTAGGGACAGTCCTTTATTGAAGGCCACCCTTTTCAAGCATGTGTGCCTCTATCGATCCTCTGGTCCCCAGTAAAATCTGACATTCAAGTTCTAACAAGCTGCTGTATTTGGAAGTGTATGAAGTAATTGGAAAAAGATAGATTACTGCAAATCCATGAAGTCACAGCAATGCAGTTTAACCTAGAGTACAAGCTTACTCTGTGCATGCTGTCACTGCATGCAGCTCATACAGATATTTCCATTTATGCTGCACATTTACAAAAATCTTAACCCTTCTTCAGTCAGGAAGGGAGAAAGGTGACGACATGGGGGCAGAGCACAGTAAGATGCAGGAGAGGGTCTCTGCACAGGAAGCAGAGTCACTGTTTGTTGGTGTCCACCTCACATGTACAGCTGCTGCTGCTTTCTTTTTTCTGCAAAAGTCACCATCGTCACTAGGCAACATGTTTGTGGCTAGCTGTTTTCCATCTTCAGCATGGACCATCAGAAGACATACTTAGCTTATAGGAAGACGATGCTGCGCGTGGACAGGTGGAAGCTCTTTACATGACGTGTATTTTTTATCTGAGAGGAGGTGCGCCTCGGCTGAGTGCCCCTGAAACAGAGTTGGCAAAAACCTGATGGGAGAGAAAGAGCCCTCCATCCCCTCTCCCTGTCTCTCAGCCTCTCTGCAGTACTGAAAGGCTCATCAGGACTTGTCATCGCTCTAATGAATATCATTTAAATTGCTTTGTGTATGGGAGTGAGTTTGGATGTCGATTTAATTTGCGCATGTGTTTGAGCTCTTGTGCTCGGCGGGGCGGACGGACGGAGAGCGGCAGCCCTAATGAAACGCCGGCCTCGGTGACAGGCTGACGAGGCCCGACCCGATCAGGCAGCTTTGAAGGGAAATTTTGACAGTGCGGTGAGGTAGGGAATGTACACACACACACACACACACACACTGACACACTCACACAGATTAAGACATGCGATACACACTCATGCAGGAATATTAATGTGTACCCATTTGCATACAGACTAAACACAGAGACAAACATCAGCACACATCACATCTGCATTTCAGGAAATAAACTGACTTCATGGCACGTTTGTGTTATCACGCCGTTCCAGTGTGTTGTGTTAGCGATGCTAGCCGTGCACCTGTCCTCATTTGCAGATGCTATCCCCTTTTAGTGCTGCCGTGCTAATAATGGCACTTCAGCGTCCCTGAGCTGGGAGGATATGTAAAATAACACCGCCTCACTCTGCTACGATGAGCCGTACCGGGCCATAAGCACGGCCTTATCAAAATGAAATTACAATATATGCTGATACCGTATTTCAGCAACCCCAACCCTCCCACAACCCCCACATGTGCACTCCCACCGCCGCACACCCAGTGAAATATTACAACCTCTCCCAAAGCAAAAGATATAAATCCGCATTGAGGAATTGCAAAAACAGCACAAAGCATTCCCAGGCTGGCCTCTATCTACTGAGGCAGTCATGATTTAGCATTGCAGGTGTATCAAGAGCCCCCTCCCTTCCCCCCGCCCGCCCGCCCGTGGAAAGTGGCGAGCGTGGTCTCACCGCTCAGCCGCAGCGCCCTGTTTCATTACTATCACCCAGAGGTTTTTTAATTGAGTCAGATCCAATTATGAGCCAGCAATTAGCTATTAATGTAATCAATTACTCCTCCACGCTTGTCACATCAGGATGTGATGCCGATGTAGAATGCGTACCCCGCATTTAGGGTGTTACCGGGTTTATCACAGCAATGGTGGGGGAGGGGAATAAAAAAGAAGTGTAATTAATTAATTAAAAAATTATGAAAACGGCTCCTCTGGTTGGTCTGTCCTGCTGCTTCCTATCAGTGGGCTAAGTGATGAGTCAGGCCGCTTTATCCGATGAAGAGTTGGAGTACGTTTATGAGCAGGAATTCTTTAAAACCTCAGTTGTTCTTTCTTGTTATGTTAATGTTATAATTTAACTTTTCTCCTGGAAAGCCTTAAAAAGCCTTAATTACACATTTACTAACATCAGGCCTTAAAGCTGCTCACTGTAAATTCAGAGCGGTTATAGACTATTACATTAACTAAAGGGAAGCCACAACCACTGTGACATCGGGGGGGGGGGGGGGGGGGGGGGGCACTGTGGAGGAAAGCCAGAGATTAGTAATAACTAATGATTAAATGCAGTATGGGGTATAAACAGAGTGAAAAACATCATGTGCAGCAGCCTCTGCACACGATGCAATTCAACATTAAAAAATTTAAAAACAGTCCTTGTTAATATAAAAGAGGTAAATACCAGCATCTCAGTGAATTTACCGAAAAGTGACCTAAATGACCTCAGCTGACCCTCCACTGTCCTGAGTGTACTTCTGTGTAATACCACAATATTCCCATTACAAGCCTAGGAAAGCAGTGAACCACGTTCAGCCTCATTAACACAGTCATCAATTAGTATTTATCTTTTGAAGGAGGTGAACACAGGTGGATGGATACCAGCAGGTAAATGATTTAAACTGCTATAATTGGCTGTTTTTGAATACTGTTGACTTCACCTTTTATATTTCACCTTAAAAACTGTTCATCTCGCCTTGTTTGGTTTCACGTTTTCATCACGTGTGTGACTGTACAGGTATAGCAGCACTTCCTGCTAGTTTTTACCTTTTCTTCCAGCACATCAACGTGAGGACGACAAACAGGAAAAAGGACGACATAAATGATATGACTCTGGTTTTATTTGGACTATCAACACAATTTAAAAACTGGTGCATAGTTTGAAGTTGAATCAGAGGCTGCGTCCCACTGCTGCCTCATCTTAAATCACTGATTTGATTTCGGGCACATCTGTTGATTCCAGAGGGCCAAAGAGAGAGATTATTTATTTATTATACCTTGACCCAATTATGGCAAAAATGTAACCAGGTGATCTGGGGTCACTGACCATCTTTCATGTAAATTTGGTATGAATTGGACTGTTAGCTTTGCTGTGATAGTATTAACAAACAAACAGCAAAAATAATTCCCTGTCCCCCCTCTGGGGCTGAGGTAATAATTTTATTAATGCCGAGTAGGGATGTTCCTGGCGACTAATTTCTTAGTCGACTAAACAAGGAAAAAAATAAGACTAACCGACTATTCTAAAGTTAAGAAACACTCAGATATCAAGTTAAATTTTATGCCTGTTTAATGAAAAATGTCAAAAACCGTCTAAACAAAGACATTTGAAACCATTAATCATGTTCTTCTATAATGAATCACACGTTAAATGCTGCCTCACTGTGCAGCACCGCATCATGAACACCACAGGTTACACTCCAAACAACGAAGAAGAAAAAACTTGATGTTAAATATATGAAAACATGTTACTGCAAACGATGTTTCCGCATCATTGAATATGTGAAAATAACATTAGAAAAATGAATAAATTGCCATTTAAGTCTGGCGCATTATGAACGATGCTTGTTGCTCTACAATTCATGACAAACATCAAAGCAATACATCCATCCATCCATCCATCCATCCTTCCATCCATCCATCCATCCATGCATCCATCCATCCTTCCTTCCATCCATGCATGCATGCATCCATCCATCCTTCCTTCCTTCCATCCATCCATCCATCCATCCATCCATGCATCCATGCATCCATCCATCCTTCCTTCCATCCATCCATCCATCCATCCATCCATCCATCCATCCATGCATCCATGCATCCATCCATCCTTCCATCCATCCATCCATCCATCCTTCCATCCATTTTCTTTCACTTATCCGGGGCTGGGTCGCGGGGGCGGGATCCCAAGCAGTGGAGCCTCCCTCTCCCCCAGCCTCCTCCTCCAGCTTACCCCTGATTCAGACTTCAGCGCTGGGTCTTTGTAGAGCTACGACGTAACCTACGTAAGTGGCCGATGTTGTTGCAGCGTTTCCATGCATCCATCCATCTTTCTCTCCATCCGTCCATCCATCCATCCATCCATCCATCCATCCATCCATCCATCCATCCATCCATCCATCCACCCATTCATCCATCCATCCATGCATCCATCCATCCATCCATGCATCCATGCATCCTTCCATCCATCCTTCCTTCCATCCATCCATCCATCCATCCATGCATCCATCCATCCATCCTTCCATCCATCCATCCATGCATCCATGCATCCATCTATCCATCCATCCTTCCATCCATCCATCCATCCATGCATCCATCCATCCTTCCTTCCATCCATCCATCCATCCATCCATGCATCCATCCATTCATCCATCCATCCATCCTTCCATCCATCCTTCCTTCCATCCATCCATCCATCCATCCATCCATCTATCCATTCGTTCTTCCATCCATCCATCCATCCATCCATCCATCCATCCATCCATCCATCCATGCATCCATCCATCCATCCATCCATGCATCCATGCATCCATCTATCCATCCATCCTTCCATCCATCCATCCATCCATGCATCCATCCATCCTTCCTTCCATCCATCCATCCATCCATCCATCCATCCTTCCATCCATCCTTCCTTCCATCCATCCATCCATCCATCCATCCATCCATCCATCCATCCATCCATCCATCCATCCATTCTTCCATCCATCCATCCATTCATCCATCAATCCATCCATCCATCTATCCATCCTTCCATCCATTTTCATTCACTTATCCGGGGCCGGGTCGCGGGGGCGGTATCCCAAGCAGTGGAGCCTCCCTCTCCCCCAGCCTCCTCCTCCAGCTTACCCCTGATTCAGACTTCAGCGCTGGGTCTTTGTAGAGCTAAGACGTAACCTACGTAAGTGGCCGATGTTGTTGCAGCGTTTATACCTGTGCAGGTGCGTTAGTGTGTTAATTACCTTTCGGTTGTGTCCCGCTGTTTTACATGTGGTGCCGGCCGACAGAAACATAAAATGCTGGGATTTTCCCCTCGTGGGTCCGACTCTCTGCTGTGGTCAGTTCACTTTTTTGTACAAATTTTGGGGGAATAGTCTGAAATGCAGGGAAGGAAGTAATTTCCCTTTGGGATCAATAAAGTATTCTGACTGACTGACTGACTGACTGGAAATTCAGGTGTTTATCTGGAGGTACACTTCAGGTTACGTTGTAAAACTAAAAAATAACAACAATATTAGCCATAATAAAAATATCAGGCCAACATTAACAGAGTTAGGGCATTTTTCTATAACGATGTCAGGGCTGCAGCTCCATCTGGTGGCAGATGGCTGCGTAACATTTAGGAAAACCATTTATGGCATCAATTAACATCTTAACAATTAGGCTAACTGACCAACACGTCTGGTAGCACTAGTGACAATAGTGACGATTAGTTGTCTAGTCAACTAGTCCCACACATCCCTAATGTCCAGCATCAGTCTCTGGGGCTGAAGCACCGAAACCTGCAGTCTACTTTCAAGATGGCGCCGGTGAGGTCAGCAGCCGTCGTACCTGCTCCTACGCTTTGTTTGTATATATTAGGTTTAGCTCTAATTTGGACTTTATAATTCCGCCTGCTCTGTGTCATATCACGTATGACAGACAGACTCTTTTTAATATCAGAATACAGCACTCTGGCTGTATTCTGACACCTTTTTCTCCCGACCCGACTTGGCCTCAGGAGATACTGCGTTTCCAGTGGGCCAGCTCAAACAAAGGACGGACCAGGTCACGGACAAGGCCCCGAGGGAAAAGAGCCGGCGTAAGAGAGAGGCTGAGGCGCAGAGCGCACCAAACGCCACTGCCGAGCATCCTGTTGGCTAATGTCCAGTCACTGGATAACAAGCTGGACGAACTCAGGGCCAGGATACAGTTTCAGAGGGACATAAGGGACTGCAACATCATCTGTCTCACGGAGACATGGCTGACCCCCCTCATACCGGACCACGCCGTACAGCCGTCGGAGTTCTTCAGTGTTCATCGCACGGACAGAACGAGTGAGTCTGGAAAATCAAGAGGAGGAGGTGTGTGCCTAATGATTAATAACAACTGGTGTGACAGTAGGAATGTTGTCCTTCTGAAACAATCATGTTCACCTAACCTGGAGCTCCTAACCCTGAAATGCCGTCCCCACTACCTGCCCCGCGAGTTTACTTCGGTCATCTTCAGCGCCGTCTATATTCCACCTCAGGCGGACACAAACACTGCACTATCCGAGCTACATGAGGCTATTTCCACCTATCAGGCTAACCAGCGTGATGCGGCTCTCATCGTAGCCGGGGACTTTAACAGTGCAAACTTGAAAAAGCTGATACCGGAGTTTATTCAACACATCGACTGCCCCTCCAGAGGAGAGAGGACCCTAGACCACTGCTACTCTCCATTCAAAGATGGCTACAAAGCAAAGCCTCTTCCGCCTTTTGGGAAGTCTGACCACACCGCTGTCCTTCTCATGCCGAAATACAAACAACGGCTCAGCAGGGTTATAATAGTTTTGGATTTTACATTATAGTTTAGTTTTAGTTAGTTTTTACTTTTTTTTCTCTAATTCAGTTAGTTTTAATTAGTTTTCAGAGAGGTTTTGCTCGTTTTTATTAGTTTTTATTTTTGGTTTCATGCTTAGTTTCAGTTAGTTTCAGTATTAGTTTTAGTATTTTCATACCTGATCAGGTGCAAGATTCAAGGCGCAAAAGTGACTATTGTGTAATGAAAACTTGACAAAAGATACAGTTTAAAGAAATATAGTCAACAACCAACTGTTCACAAGACATGCTAAATGTGTGTAATATTAAGGACACACATGAGCATCAACAGGGAGAAACAAAGAAAAACATGAACTCCCAAACTCAATAAATTCTACAATAAACTCCACAATAAACTTCAGCATCAGTGCAGCAGATTAATAACGCCTACATGTGGTGTTAAACAAAAACAAACTCTTTGAAGGAGTCAAAGCTCAAATCCAGCTGCATCCTGATGTTCTCACCACCTGAAGCTGCTTCTGTTTTGGAGCTAGCTTGGTTAGATGCTGCTAATTAAACCTGCAGGGTCTTTGTGGCCTCTGTACACAACCTACAGAAGTGTCCGACCTCATGTCCGCATTTATGCTTGTGTAGCTGGATTGTGTGTGTTAATTACCTTGTGGTCGTGTGCAGGTGTTTGTACTCAAAGAACCTCCATACGGGACTCTGCCGCTTTCTCTGCAGACCGCAGCCATTACTTTGCGGACCAGCGCGGTGAGCGCACGCACATGCGCACTCACACAGCTGTCCTGTGGCGCTCCCAGCTTAAACTCGGAGAGCGGAAACAATGATTTCATATCAATCCACAAGGTTTAAACCCAACCCCCCCCCCCCCCCCCCAAAAAAACAAGTAAATGAAAGTCAGTTTATCGATAATTTCAGTTAGTTTTAGTTAGTTTTGTAAACTCACAATTCAGTTTTAATTAGTTATCGTTTTTTCCTTTTAATTATAGTTTTTATTTATTTCAGTTAACGACAATGTTTTTTCAATTTCAGTTTTCGTTATTTCGTTCGTTTTCGTTAACTATAATAACCCTGCGGCTCAGGCAGGAACCCCCTGCTGTGAGAGAAGTGACACGGTGGTCTGATCAAACAGAGGCCGCTCTGCAGGGTGCGTTGGATTCAACCGACTGGGACATGTTTCGCAGCAGCGCGGGCGGAGACATCGAGGAGTTTACGGAAACTGTTGTGGGATTTATTGGGAAAGTTGTTGAAGACACTTCACTTAGGAGGACCATCAGGACTTTTCCCAACCAGAAGCCGTGGGTGGATAAATCTGTCCGCGACGCCCTGAGGTCCCGCACCGTTGCCTACAACTCCGACCTCGCCTCTGGGAACATGGAGGACTACAAGGTTGCATCATACAACGTCCGCAGAGCGGTGAAAGAGGCAAAACATCGCTACGGCCGCAGACTGGAACAGCAACTACAACAGTCTGACTCCAGGGGACTGTGGCAGGGACTACGCACCATCACGGACTACAAAGCACCACACACACACCCGGTGAGTGCCGACGCTTCTCTGGCTGATGAACTCAACATCTTCTTTGCGCGCTTTGAGTCGGGAAGCCGACAGCCCGCTGCGCTCCCGGCCGGAGGGGCGGAGACACTCACTGTGACGGAGCGCGACGTGAGGAGGGCGTTTAGACGTGTAAACACCAGGAAAGCGGCTGGACCAGACGGTATTAGTGGACGTGTCCTTAAGACCTGCGCTGACCAGCTGGCACCTGTGTTTACAGTGATATTCAACCTCTCACTGAAACTGTGTGTGATTCCCACCTGCTTTAAAAAGTCCATCATAGTCCCTGTCCCAAAGAAACCACACCCCAGCAGCCCCAATGACTTCAGGCCCATAGCACTCACCTCTGTGGTGATGAAGTGTTTTGAGAGACTCATCAAGACATTCATCACCTCCTCACTGCCCACCACCCTCGACCCACTACAGTTTGCATACCGGCCAGACAGATCCACAGATGACGCCATATCCTTCCTCCTCCACAAGACCCTTTCACACATAGACACCGGTAAGGGGAACTATGTGAGAGTGCTGTTTGTAGATTACAGCTCAGCATTCAACACCATAGTTCCCTCCAGGCTGGTCTCTAAGCTGCTGGACCTGGGCCTGGGCCCATCCCTGTGCAGGTGGGTTCACAGCTTCCTGACCAGCAGACCACAGGTGGTACGAGTGGGTCACCTCACCTCATCCTCCCTCACCCTCAACACTGGATCCCCCCAAGGCTGTGTGCTCAGCCCTCTGCTGTACTCACTGTACACCCATGACTGCGAGGCCACGTCAGAGTCCAACGTCATCATCAAGTTTGCTGACGACACTGCTGTTGTGGGACTAATCTCTCACAATGAGGAGACAGCCTACAGGAGAGAGGTCTCCCGCCTGGAGAACTGGTGCCAGGAGAACCACCTCCTGCTCAACGTCAGCAAAACGAAGGAATTGATCGTGGACTTCAGCAGGAAGCAGCAGAGGGACTACCATCCACTTGTCATCAGTGGTGCTGAGGTGGAAAGAGTGGACACTTTCAAATACCTGGGAGTGACCATCTCACAGGACCTGTCCTGGACTCATCACATAAACATCACTGTGAAGAAGGCCAGACAGCGTCTCTACCTCCTCAGGCGGCTGAGAGACTTCAAGCTCCCACTCAAGGTGCTCAGGAACTTTTACACCTGCACCATCGAGAGCATCATGCGTGGGAGCATCACCACCTGGATGGGAAACTGCACCAAGCAGGACTTCATGGCCCTAAAAAGGGTGGTTCGTTCAGCTGAACGGACCATCAGAACCACCCTCCCCAACCTGCAGGACATTTACACCAAGCAGTGCAGGCTGAGGGCCATGAAGATCCTAAAACAGCCCAGCCACCCCGGACACTCTCTCTTCTCCCTGCTCCCATCAGGCCGGCGTTACCGCTGCCTGAGGGCTAAGACTGAAAGGTTGAAGAAGAGTTTTTACCCACAAGCCATCCGTCTGCTCAACTCTGAGCCCTAACTGGACCATTATTGCACAATGTAAATATTATAATTTAAAAAGTGTGTATAGTGTATAGTATATAGAGTATAGTGTATAGTGTGAATTACTTTTTTTTTATTTTTATTCTTCTTATTTATATGTGTGTGTATATATGGTTGCAGGTACAAAATACATTTCACTGTGCATTGTACTGTGTATAACTGTGCATGTGACAAATAAACACTATCTTATCTTATCCTCTGCAGTCCAGCAGAGACAGCAGTGAGTCAGTCTCCATAGACTCCCATGTTAAACTTGGGAGTTAAACTGTCCACTTTGACTGACATGGTGGATGTGTGCATGTGTGAGACGCTCCCATAGAGTCGGTGGATACAGATGATAATCAGGTTAGCTAGCATTAGCTGATAACTCCACCCTCTCATCCATATATGGTCTGCTGCGGTTACTGAAAGCCAACATGGTGGCAGGTAAATTGCTGAGGCTCCAGAATGGTTCCGGTGGGGGACCACACGTTTGGTGTGTTTTCTTTATTAGTGAAGCGCCTCATTGCTATGATTTAAAGAAAGAGAAGTTACTGTTCATACCACCAGTATCCTGAAATGCTCTTCATTATTTAAAGTCACTTTCATACATTCAGTCAGTTATTGTGTAATATTTTCCATCGTTCAGTTAAGAGCTTATCTGTAGCTGCACACTGGAGCTGTTTTACATATCTTGTAATACACATCACAGGCTCCAGACTCAGCCTTCCTAAGTGACACAGATCGTCCCCTGGAGGCTCAACATGTCAAATGAAAAAGCAGATCTGAGCTGTTACGAATGCCCATAAGCTCTGGAAAATATTGAAAAATCTCAGCAAGCGAGTGACAGAAGAAAAAAAGCAAGAGGGCCCTGACAGTCCAGGCAAGTTAAACAGACGCACATAATAGGATATTAAACTTTAACCAGCCCATATTCATTCCAATCATCTAAGAGAGAAACTCTAAAACTTCAGCTCCAAATTTCATTTGTGTCTCACTGGAAAGGTTGGATTTATGAGGCCTTTTTGTTCACTCAGAGGTATGTGCTGGCCTTTTTCTTCTCTCTTAGCGACATATGTCTTCATTTGTAAAGGCTCGGTTTGTGCCAGGGTGGAACTTTCACTGGCAAGAGCCCTGTTCCCTCAGGAGGACTGTTAAGCAGTGCACAAGAACAAAAAGGAATGCCAAGTTACTTCCTAATGCTGTGAGTGATTTCATTACCTCAGACTCTGGACTAATTTAGGGCAGGAGAAGGAATGAGATTTCAACATGCAAAACAGCAGAAACCTCCCCACCGCCAGACCGCACAGCTCCGAATTCACATCAGAAACAAATGATGGCGACAGTGCTCTGCTGCAGAAGCAGCTTCTGCGTGGACAGAGGGATTCCAAAAACCCACATTTGTTACCTGCCCATGTATCGAACATGCTTCCGGTGCAAGCTTCTCCTGCATGGATGATGCTCTTTTTTTTCTTTTTAATAAAAGTCTTCAGTGGTCGTTTTGGCACCTTCATCAGCTCCGTTCATGTGCAGCACTTCTTTAAGCTGTTTTTAAAGCTAATGCTGTAACTAAGCCCAGAGTGTCCCTGACACCAAATATATGAACATAGGGTCACTCTCTCATTTCACTGTAGCCCAACTAGTTTGGACACTTTTCAGCTCTCAGGTGTGCCTCGGCATTTTTGGAACCGAGTCAGATATCCGAGGAAGCTCAGACGATCCTGTGATGATCTGAGTGCCTGTCAGGAAGGTGAGGTCAGCCCAGCTCTTAACCAGTGTCTATCATGACACCCCCCCCCAGTGTAATTAAAGATAAGTTCATATTTGAGAGACAGTTGTGCGGTGGCCAGTCGAAGAGCGCTGTCACAAAGAGCTGCCGGCAAGACGAATACGCTTATTAGCAGCCACAGTGGACCCCATCAGAAACAGGGCTGACCCTGTGTGTGTGTGTGTGTGTGTGTGTGTGTGTGTGTGTGTGTGTGTGTGTGAGATCTGATATCACCGCTGCCGGGATCATTTAAGATATGCCCACAAAGGGCAAATGGAGGTAAAGGGGACATGCACTCCAGCGTGTCAGCGCAACATGCATCTCCCTGTAAATCAATGAAAGATGATGTGCGCTCGGCGTCCCAGCTGTTTGATATGCAAACGGCTTTTCTATGCAAATGTGTCCTGACAGCGTTCGACACACAGAGCCGGAGAGACTTCCAGGTGTGCCGAGGGAGGAGGAGGAGGAGGAGGAGGAGGAGGAGGAGAAAATAAATAAAAATGGCCACCGAATCAGAAACAGCGCGTTTACACAGGAGGTTTGTCTAAGCAGCCGTGACGACCATGTTTGCTCGCCCACTTGTCCCCCGCCCCCCTCCGTTCACTCTAATGTTGGATCATCTCTTAGGATGGCACAAAGGTGCTCTGCAGACAACGAAAGGCTGAGCAAACATTACACTGAATGTCTCCATCACAAAACACAGCAACCAGTGCTGCGCTCTGACAGATATCTGGCCTCCTTTAATCCTCGGTGTCGAGCAGGCCTGCTCTCAGCGTGACTCCCATTGTGGCGTTCGCTCGCTGTGTCTCTGGAATAAAGCCGCCTCTGTTGTCTCGCCAGCTTCCTGCTTCAAACGCTGCCCGGCTGCTCCCAGCTCTCCCTCCTCCCATCCGGCCTTTTTCTCCGTCTCTGTCATTCACCCTCGTCTTCATTGTTTACCTCCGTCCCTTCAATCTGTCTCGCTCCCTCTTACTTAATCCTACAACTGCCCCACCTTTCCTTCGGTCTTAAGAAAATCGACCAACTGTTCTGCACTCCGGAGGCCTGCACTCTGAAGTGGGTTCAACAGATCCAGGATATCTTTCCCCTCCTTCCCTTACCTTAACATCAGGCTAAGCAGTCAGCATGGACAGGTCTACAAAGGAAATTATAGTCTCTCCATACTTTATTAAATTTAAACACATAATACAGACTGAACGCAGCAGAGAAGCTGCAGTGCTGAAAGAGTCTGTGTATGATGGAGCTGTACAATATTAGTACTGTAGCCTCATGTATAAAAATATATATGAAGGTGTGTGCTTTGACTGGAAAAACACTATGAGGACATACTAAAAAAGTCTATTTAAAGCTGACAACGTGCAGACTGCAAACGTTAACAGACAGGACTATAGTTGCGCATGTGTTAAATTAACATGGACATTAAGTGAAGGTGTCCCTCAGATCATTTCAGCTGTTTGAGCTGCAGCGCGCTGGTTTAAAGGGTCTGTGAGTAAAGAATGAAATCAGGCTGAATTTGTGCTGCAGAAGATCAATGAGCACAAGAAGGCTTTAAGTTTAAGTGTATGTATAATGACAATAAAGTTCTATTCTATTCTATCTGCTTCAACATGGCTGCAGAAAAGCTTAAAGAGCAATCAGAGAGTTTTCTTAGAGTTTTTGATGCTAATTAGATTAACACCAAAGCTTCAGGTAGCATCTTGGTGAGTCTTTTTCCAAACACCTCATTGGTCGGTAGGCTGTGGTTGTGTACATGCTGATGTGGAACCTGAAGTGATTTAAGCCTGAAAACACAGGGTGAAAGCTGAAGTTAGCTCAGAGGACAGAGCTCTGCTCTGCATGTGGAGGAGGACTGTGGAGCAGGAGAGGAGTGGATAAGGAGGTGAAGGGAGGAAATGAAACCAGCAGCCAAAGAGGGGAAAATGAACATGAGTCAACAGTCATGATTGTTTTTCAGTGCCGGAGTCATTTTTGTCCTGCCATCTGAGCTAAGCGGTAATGCGCGTCCGGGGAATAGCAGAGATGAACTCAAAGAGAGTGTGTAATGCACACCAATAAAAAGTTGGAAAAAGAGGCAAACTCCTCCACAGGTGAGACTTTTCTCTCTGCTGCTCCTGCAGTGAAGGAGTGGGCTCCACTTCAGCCTTCAGCTTCATAAATCACAGAGAGGAGAAGCTTGTTAAATTGAACTTTATATAACTTCTGTGTAAAGGTCAGCACTCTCTTTTTCAGAGCTAATTTAAAGATTAGAGGAGTCAGTGTTTCCATCACACCCGCATGCACACGCATACACACACATCAGAGGCGTATATGCAAGCACATGTATGGACACACAACCTTCCACATACGTGCCATTTACATTAGACCATCAGGCCAAGGTGAGACTTTTTAATCATTTCTTCAAGAGTGCAAACTAATCTGGGCACCCTTTGCACGCACCTGAGCGAGGCTGGCTCTGATTCCCGGAGCAGCCTGATAGAGGTTCCATTCTTTCCTCTGAATCACAGCCGTGTTTGATAGATTAACATATCATTAAAAGCTGCCCATGCTGAGAAGCTCCAGATGGTGTAAGTGATCGCAGTGAGGGCCAGTAGCTAACATCAGGCGCTAACTTAGTGGAAACTGTGACTTAATGAGTTTTGCTGTAATGCCAACAGGACCACGAAATCCTGTGATTTTAAATGTTTGGGGTCTCTTTTTTTCTTCTTTTGGATCAAAGCCAGCGAGTCTGGGACAAACTGGCAGCTGTTTGAAATCAGCGTGAGATGATTTTTCTTTTAGTTGGATTATTTATTTCAGATCATTTGGGGATCTTTTTGAATCCCTTATCAGACTCAGAGGAATCCACAACCCTTTTCTTCCATGACGTCTTCGCTCAGTGTGACTGTATCTTGATCCATGTAAAACAGACTGTTTTACATGGATCGAGTACATCCTGGTTTGATGCATGTAGACTGTACAGTGATAACAGGGCAGGGGCGTAGAATACCAAACAATACTCCGCGGTACACAAAGGGTTAACAAAGCAGCATTCCCTCATGAATGCGCACTCTGGGGATGTGGCCATGTCAGCAACTACGGCGGCAATCACCGCAGTGACTGGCTGCTAACTAGCGAACTGTGAACGGTCCGATATTGCTCCCCAGCCAAGTGTTTTTTCATGCTGGGGAACAGAAAATAGTCAGATGGTGCCAAATCAGGAGAATATGGAAGGTGATCAACCAGCTCAAAGCCACAGTCGTGCACAGCAGCCATTGCAACCATGGACTTGTGTGCAGGAGCGTTGTCCTGGTGAAACAGGACCCCCTTCGTCACTTTTCCAGGCCGTTTTGACTCGATTGCCTTTTGCAGCTGCCTCAACAAGTTGGTGTAATATTCTCCATTGATAGTATGGCCTTTTTGAAGGTAGCCAATGAACACAATGCCCTTTGCATCCCAGAAGATGGAGACCACCACCTTCCCTGCTGATGACACCACCTTGGCCTTCTTTGGTGGAGGAGAAGACGGGTGTTTCCACTACATGGACAGCCGTTTGGTCTCTGGCTCAAAGTGGTGAACCCAACATTCATCTTGGGTGAGGAAACGTTCAAGAAAACCGTCTGGATTTGCTTCAAAATGTGTCAAGTTCACCTTTGACGTGACCCGCCTGGTACGCTTTTGATCAGGTGTCAAAAGTTGTGGCACCCACCGAGCGGAAACCTTTGACATGCCAAGTTCGTTATGCAGAATGTTCTCAACTCGTTCTTGGGAGATGCCTACAGCATTAGCTATCTGATTAACAGTTAAACGTCTGTCATCCATCACCATGTGGTCAACACGGTCAGGGTTTTCTTGGGTGGTGGCTGTGGCAGGAGGTCCGGACCTTGGGTCATCTTCAAGGCTCTCCCCACCCCTCTTGAATTCAGCTGCCCACCTTTGCACAGTTGATAAAGTTGGAGCATCTTCCCCTAATGTAGCAACCATGTCAGCATGAATGTCCTTGGGGGCTAACCCCTTTGTCTGCATGGTGCCAAATTTGATCCATTTTCACAAATTGTCTCTAGTACTACTTTTCCAAGTCCACAATTCTGTATCCAATGTGGGTTTATCTGGAAAGAAAACTTGCAGTTGGCATCGGTAAAGGTTGAATTTAAGGTGTGCCAAATTTAATTACTGTATGATAACTCCTTCTTAGTCAGCCTATGAACTTTTCAGCCCACCCTCACACACAGCTGTTTTTCCAAACAAAGTGTCACTCACTCGGACTCAGTCAAGTCTCACATTTGATCCAGCAGTTTCCTTCAGTGTTCATATCAACTACAGGTGACTGTCAGGACGTGGATAAGGAGGGGACACAGACAACGCTTAAAAGGTGACAATGATTTATTGATAGTGCGTAGTTGAGTGAGAGTTTCCTGAAAGGGGCTCGGTGAGCGCAGGCTGGGTGGTGGGTGGTGACTGGTGGCGTGAGGTTTGCCGAGGGAAATCCAGAGAGTGTGAGTGATGGCTGGGGTGATGTGAGGGAAGGCAGGCAAGACTCCGGCAGGGGTGAAGCGAGGCAGCGAGACAGCGAGGCAGCGAGGCAGCGTGGCAGGCGGCGTCTGGAGACGAGATGGCGATGAGGGCAAAACATGCAGGAACTTCCACAGCGGATCTAGGGCAAGGAGCGAAAAGCAGGTAAGTCAAGGAACAACGAGTAGAGAATAAATATACCAGCGGCCAACACTGACTGTGACTTAGTCAATGATCCAGCGAAGACAGAAGGTCTGCCGGCAGCTTAAGAAGTCTGCGTGATTACCCAACGCGGCACAGGTGTGGAGCAGTGCCGCCGAATGCCTGCCCAAGAAGGAGGAGTCTCAGGTGGTAGCCGCCCCGAGGCCCGTAAGCCAGTCTCCAAACACGCCCACATCACGGAGGAAAGACAGAGGAAAAAACACACACATACACACCAACACACAGGCGTGACAGCAACACAACCCATTACGTCAGATAGCATAGCAGGGACAGGGTCACAGAGGGAGGTGAAGCTGAGGGACAATTTTTAGCTATAATAGCCCAGAAGTTCTCACTGTTTTCAGTACACCTCAGAAAAATATGTCTTTCTACAGGACATTTTAAGAGCCTGAAATATACAAAATGAGGATTTCAGATCCAAACCAAGGAATTAAAAATGAAGATGACCCAAGGAAAAAGCATCCCTAAAGGACAAAACATGGACTAAACCGGACTAAACAAAAACTAAACCAGGATTAAATCCAAGGCTAAACTATCACTAAACCAGGATTAAACAAAAACTAGGATGTGTATGGATATTGCCAACATTGCAGGAGTTTATTTGAAGCACTGTTTTCTATATAAAAGTGCTTTCTATCTAACATTCGACCGCCACATTGGAGAGCAACTTGGGGTTCGGTATCTTGTCCAAGAATACTGGGGCAACCAGGAATTGAACCACCAACCTTGAGATTAATAGATGACCTGCCTGCCTCCTGAGCCACAGCCACCCCCAGAGAAGAAGAAGAAGAAGACAACAAATGGGCAGTAATATAACAGCAACCAATCAGGATTCAGATTTTTATTGTTATTGAATTACTACAGTTCTGAGCTTCAGACTTTAAAAGTCTGGACTGAGATGACGGAACACAACTGAGCAAAATATGTGGTGCCACTGGGGGTTGGCACTGGGTTAATGCCCCTACCAGTAATACCAAACCTCCGCCCATGTAACAGAGTGTCTACAGGAGTGTGGCCCAGACTGTCCTTCCTCTGCTGCCTCCTTGTTGCTGTTTCATGTTAACCGCTGGAGGAAACATCTGACAAATAGGTTTCTGCTTTCACAACTTAAATACATTTTATTCTTTTGGGATCCTAAAGATTTTGTCCCAGGTCATCTTTGGTGGAAAAACTGTTAGGACCACCTCTGAACCTCTACACCAGTGCAGTGTAGCTGTTTGAAGCCTGAACCAAAGATATGAGCAGCTTCTTTTGAGCATCTTTCTTTCATCGTTGGGACAGATAGTGAGGGGTGGAGAGGTTGTAAAGTTAAAGGTATGCTTGTGGTGATCCATGACTTTAAAACCACAAACCACTTGGCGTAGGTCCAATAAGGAAAGAGTGTCCAGAAAAGGAGCTTTGCGGGGTGGGGTAGGTCCTGGACGGGGTGAGAACTGCTCCAAAGTGGGTGTGGAATTTATGGATTTGTATTATGTGTTTGGAGCTTGTAACAGCAGGTGTGTGATCTGAAATAGATTACAGAGAGTGGACTGCTTGCTTGGCTGGGTTCACTTCATTTAAAAATCCAGTGAAGATGGCACACTGTGGTTACAGCAGCATGATCAGCTAAGGCAGGGCTGCAGAACGTCTGTTAACGATCCACGGCAAATATTTTAAGTTCCAGCCGGCTCGTACTATCCATACATATAATGGATGAAGGTGGGGGTGCTGGGGCAGGGCTGTTAGCATTGAGCAGATGATGATGAGCTCCACAGTGATGGGGTTTACATTCAGAATATGCTAGCAGAAAGTGGAGGTGTGAAACTGGCTCTCTTTTTTTGTATAACACTATTTAAATATGTCTGTGTAGATTCTCAGTCATCCAGGTCATAGTAGTCTCTGGAGCTTGTAAAAGGCGACTGGACTTCTTTTTGTTTCTTGAAGACGTTTCACCTCTCATCCGAAAGGCTTCTTCAGTTCTCAACCAAATGGTGGAGAGACCCAGGTATTTAAACCCCTGTGGGCGTAGTCCCCTGGACGTGGTTATGACCCTCTATTGATCATGTGCGTGTACACATGTGCCCAGGTGTGCCACATGATCACATGATACATGATACACGCACATGATCAATAGAGGGTCATAACCACCTCCAGGGGACTACGCCCACAGGGGTTTAAATACCTGGGTCTCTCCACCATTTGGTTGAGAACTGAAGAAGCCTTTCGGATGAGAGGTGAAACGTCTTCAAGAAACAAAAAGAAGTCCAGTCGCCTTTTTCAAGCTCCAGAGACTACTATTTAAATATGCACATTATTTCTTTCCATGAACTCTTTCTCTGTCATCTATTGTGATTTATACAGTTGGCCAGGCAGTGCAATTAGTGTTGTAGCCCATTAAAAAAACACAGGTAATAATTCAGCACTCACACTACTTGAATTTAGACGTTGCTGTGTGAAGACAAAGCATTAATCCAGCTGCAGCGTGGGGCTGTGTTTCAGAGGCAAGGTGTGTGCAAAGTGGTGAGGACATAAATTTGGCGAGGAGAGGGGATCCTTCCCAAGAAAATTTAGTACTGCGATTATACACAATACGACCTTTCTATAAAGCATGAAAAAGGAGTGCCCACTTTCTTCATGCATGTCAAACACTGAGGAAAAACAATTCTAAAATACATTAAAAATAAAGAGTCAGCCTAGGACTCTCCCCCAGCAGTGCTTTCACCTCCCGGTTAAATAAGGGTTCAGATAAATTCTATTAATTATCTGTTATTAATGTTTGAGGCAGGAATGCACTCTGAGAAAACACAAAGCTCACAGATGAAGTGCTCACCTGGTCTCTTCGCAACATTGGAGTCAAGAAAAAAGCTAAACTGCATCAATAACTCTGTTGTTAGTGGAGATTTCATTTCATCATCAAATTATGGGTGGGGATCACATTCTCTGGAAAATGGCAGTGATTTAATCCCAGCATTAGGCAGGAATTAGACTGAGTTTTAACCTGACCTGAAGGTTCTGTTCTTCATGGATATTCTTCTTCAGGTTTTTAGATTTGATGCTATAAGCATATTTCTAAGTTTCATTAAAGGTCAGCATCGTGAATATATCTTAGTTCCATGTTGTACTTATCATGACACATTATTCTAAACCAGCTGCATCTAACAGCAGATAACCTGTGGCAGGATGCTGCAGCATCCACATTACAGGGAAATCTCTGAGGCTAAACCTTCCATGTTAGCGCCTGTGTGGCCGTGAAACTAACGAGACAATCTTCTGTCATTTTGAATATGGGCATGGCTGGCTGCACAGCTGCTGTCACTAACTTGTATTTATGCTGATTTTCTCAGACAACTTGGAATTCTAAATGATTTGCAGCCGTGCAGCAGCAAGCTGGGAGTAACTGAGGAAGTGATCCTTAGTTGTCATTTTGAGTCACCGCTGCGCTGAAGCCAAAGCATGTTAGCAATTCAAAATGAGCTCATAGTTTGTTTTGGAAAAATGCCGCACATGTGTTACTGTTTTCACCAGCTTCTCACGGACATTGATCATGATAACAAACAAAGCTTAATGACCAATCAGCCGTTCTGATCGACATTTAGGAGCCAGTGAGGCATGGCACCATGAAACGGTGTCCAGCATTCCCCAACTTTCAGATTCGTTCAGTTCATACTCCAGTTACTACAGTTAACCTATCAGTAATCCCTCTCAGGTGAGCGTACAGTGAAGTAACATAATCAACAGCATGATCAAAATTTCCATTAGAAATTTTTCATCAATCAGAGGTTGAGAGTGAGATGGGCCTGACTGGTGCAGCCTCAGTGGTAATGCAGCCATTGTACTGGCCCATTGTGCTGACAGTAGAGCTGAACTGGAAGCTGAAGCTTTCTATTCACCAGTAGAGCCACAACCACAATTCCAAAAATGTTGGGACACTGTGTAAAATGTAAAGAAAAACAGAAACCAATGATGTGCAAATCTCATAAACCCATGTTTTACTCACAGTACGGTTTTATATTCGATCCCTCAACTATGGTCACGAGCACCTGGTAGTGACCAAAAATTAGCTTCAAAATACAAGAGGACAAAATCTGTTACCTCCATAGGGAAGACACTGTTGTTACTACAAATCTTAGAAACATGGTGTCAAACCAGATGCTTACTCTGGATGGCATTACTTTGGCCTCCAGTAACACTGTGAGAAATCTTGGAGTCATTTTTGACCAGGATATGTCCTTCAATGCACATATTAAACAAATATGTAGGACCGCTTTTTTGTATTTGCGCAACATTTCTAAAATTAGAAACACTATTGTAATTCATTATTATCAGGCTGTCCTAAAAGCTCCCTGAAAAGCCTTCAGCTGATCCAAAATGCTGCAGCTAGAGTACTGACAGGGACTAGAAAGAGAGAGCAGATTTCTCCCATATTGGCTTCTCTTCATTGGCTCCCTGTTAAATCTAGAATAGAATTTAAAATCCTTCTCCTCACCTACAAGGTCTTATCTTAAAGACCTCATAGTCCCATATCACCCCAACAGAGCACTTCTCTCTCAGACTGCTGGCTTACTTGTGGTTCCTAGGATACTTAAGAGTAGAATGGGAGGCAGAGCCTTCAGCTTTCAGGCCCCTCTTCTGTGGAACCAGCTCCCAGCTTGGATTCAGGAGACAGACACCCTCTCTATTTTTAAGATTAGGCTTAAAACTTTCCTTTATGATAAAGCTTATAGTTAGGGCTGGATCAGGTGACCCTGAACCCTCCCTTAGTTACGCTGCTATAGGCCTAGTCTGCTGGGGGGTTCACATAATGCACTGAGTGTTTCTTTTCATTCACCTCTTTTTACTCCATTTATACCCCACTCTATATTTAATCATTAGTTATTATTAATCTCTGTCTCTCTCCCACAGTGTGTCTTTTGTCCTGTCTCTCCCCCTCTCAGCAGATGACCCCCCCTCCCTGAGCCTGGTTCTGATGGAGGTTTCTTCCTGTTAAAGGGAGTTTTTCCTTCCCACTGTCACCAAGTGCTGCTCATAGGGGGTCGTTTGGACTGTTGGTTTTTCTTTCTAATTTTGTAGCATCTTTACCTACAATATAGAGCACCTTGAGGTAACTGATTTGGTGTTATACAAATAAAGGAATAAAATTAAATTGAACTGAACTGAATACTGTCTATTCCCATTACCAGAGAATTCTCCATTAGTAGGTTCTGTTCATAAATCTATACGACATTACAATATACAACAGTTAACTAGCTGTATATTCAGAGAGGGCTGTTGTAGACTCGTGCTGTTCTGTCCAGTTGGTTGTGGTGTGAATGAGTGTGATGGCTGGGTAGCTTGTAGCTGGCTGGAATAAAAGCTGTAGAGTGGAGAAAAAGACAGAGTTTGAGCTGAGACGTCCATCAGAGTAATACTTTAAAAACCACCCCCCTCCTCCTCTGCGCCCCCTCTCCTCTTCCTCCTCTCAGAGAGGCCTGTCACATGTACTTTGCGCTGATGGCTGACGGATCGGGCCAAGACACTCGTCTCAGGGCACTCCTCTATATATCGTTAATTTAATGCATGATGACGTGGCCAATTACAGAAGGCCTGCACGCTCAAATAGCATGTCAAAACCTGTGTATCAATCTATTAGGTCCCGTCTCCTTGCACATTACAAGCTACCTTAAAGCACATCCCTGCACTGGAGGAAAGTGCTGACCTCATGGGAAATCGGCCTGTGATCCTCTCTGGCCTTTTAAAGCCCATAAAAACACAACAGGACTTACATTGGAATGAGGATGAGATCAGGGCTGGGATTCAGAAATATATGGCTGTGTATCTGCATGGATATGTATTCATAGATCCAAAGAACTGTATTACTACCGTGCAAGAGGTTTTGTAGTTATTAGTCTCTGCAGAATGCCCGTGGTGATGGGAAGGGTTAGTTTTGCATCGCAGTGATGTGCTGACCTGTGTTGCCTCTTCCAAACTTCTCCTCCCCTCCTTCCCAGAGGGACTTTCTTAGCGACAAGAGGGGCTGCGAAGTTTGACTTGTCCATCTCCTGCTTTGATGCTGTCACTTCCCATCCACTCAGAGTTTAAGGCCATCAAGCTCTTTCAAATGAACAGACACTGACACAGGGAGATCCACCGAGTGGGGAGGCCGGGAGCTTCTCATCCATGCAGTTTCTCCACCACAGGGTAAGGTGGACCACAATCAGCCTTCAACACGCAGCTGGAGAGACTTCAGACATTCGTTACTAGAGATCATTTCATACCATGTGACAAGTTTGAGTCAGCAAAAATTGTTCCAACAGTTTGTAGTTAACAGCAAAATCAGTATCAAGGAACCCAAGTCCAACCCTGCTAAAATCTGACATGATAAATATGGTGCCCATAATATACAGACAGTGTTCTCAATTTTGTCAACACAGGCAGACTCAGGTTAGGCCATTTTAGTTTGGTGTTTAGTTTCTTTACACGTTTTGATTCCAGAGTCAGCTCGTCCACACACACACTTCATGGTCCCAGTGGTTAGGTGATGGCTGACAGCTGTGCCAGCCAGCCTCCGCTGGCACTGCCCCCGAACCCTCTGCTTCACCCAGAACCATGGCCTCAGACTTGGACGTGTTAATTCTCATGCTAGCCACATGTCCACACAGTGACACAAAGTCCTAATGAGGACACACAAGAGCTTTCTTTATTTTAGTTTAAGTTGTTGAAAACCAGCCCAAAGAGCATTTGACAGAAAAACGCTGTGGCCACACAGACTCTACTGCAGGCAGAAACGCTACAAGCCCACCTGCTCATCACTGCTTTACCTGTTACCTGCTGAAAATCAGGCTCACCCCTAGCTTTGTGCTAGCGTGCCATCTTTGAGGCTGCTGTGTGTCAGTAACTGTGGATAGTCATTTCTAGCATATCTGCACTCCTTAGAAGTTGTAGTGATGAACTGTTTTTCTCCTTGCATATGAACTAAAATCAGCTGATAATAGCACAGGTACAGTTGCTGTTCTTTCTGCATATGAAGGCTCCAGCTCCACAGAGCTCCATTCATTCTGCACATGCTGTGAAAAGTCTGGAGAATGGGAGGTACTGAGTACTTAGATACGTCTGCTCACCGTGCAGATAACTGAAGAACGTGGGAACAAAATAATGGTTTAATTAATGACTGCAATGTGATTACTGGATTGAGTACATTTACATTAATGCGCTACAGGAAGATGTGATTTCAGTTAAGTGTTACTTTGAATGCATTAAACCCAGCACTGTCTAATAAACATTAAACGTGACAGGTTACAGGAAAGGAGTGTGTCTGAGAGTTTGTGTGAGTCCTCTGCTGTCTGCAGGGTGTTATGTAAAAGCCATTATGTAGGGCTTGTATACTCTATCGTATCACCACACAACAAAACATGATGAAAAGCCAGTGTGTGTGTGTGTGTGTGTGTGTGTGTGTGTGTGTGTGGGTCACCGACAGTGATGGGCACTGATCGCTGGACTGACATGCCAGCTAATCTCTGCAGTTACTGCCTCGCTCTCCTCGTCCTGTCGTGCTCCAAGTGGCTCTCTGATCAGCTCGCATTAAAGCTAAACACTTTGACTGATTTGAGGAAAATCAAAATCAATTTGCACCAGGGCCTCGATTCAGAGCGTCCCCCCTCTCCCCCTGAGGCCCTCGAGCTTGTCACATCCCGTTGGTGTGGAATTGACATTTTGACACGCAAAGTTAGATTACAAAAGAGGCAGCGAGGGAGAGGGAGAACCAAGCTGAGTGTTCCTGCCTCCCAAAGCGTCCGTGAGATGAAGGTAAACTGGGACGTGTCGCTGCTGAATGGCTCAATCACAGACTGTCAGTCAGCACTGCTGAGCTACCTGCTAGCTGTTCAGTAAGCATTAGCATAAAGTTGTTTCCACGCTGCTCTCCTGATGCTGAGAGAAATGCAGCAAAAGGAAACTGATGAACAAATCAGATCGGTGGTTGATGGACGAGGAGAGCGAAAGACAGCTCAGGGACCGGCTGAGTGACAGGTCTGATTGAAAGCGGGCCGTAGAGGAGTAACAGGCTGACATCCAGATGGAGAGTGACAAGCTAAAGCTGGTGTGTGACACCGAACACCGTCAGACATCAGGCGACAGCAGCACGGCGACGGAGGCATGTGACGGACAGAAGGTTGTCACTGCGAGTAAAAGCAGTGAAGGTTGATTGGCACGGCGAGTCTTATCAGAGTTTTTTCCCATTTTAATGTGTGTGTGTGTGTGTGTGTGTGTGAGAGCTCGTGTGCAGAGATGGAGGCTCATTGGATTAAAGTGACAAAAAGTACGAGGCATGGAAGGGAGTGTCCTTATCACTCACACACAGAGGACGGGCTCCACGTGTCCACTTCATGGCTTCCAGCAATGATAAAAATTATTTTCACTACAAATCTCTCATTTTGCCTTGAAATCAAGCACCGCCTTCTATTCACAGCCAAAATCACTCACAGCGAAATTCTGCCCAAAAAAATGGACACCATGAGTCAAACAGATCCATGTAGAGGAAGTAAAGGTCCTAAAAAGTTTGGATTGCTGACTTGTTGACCCTGCTGGTCTGAGCCAGTACTTTGTACTCTATCAGTACTGTATCAAGGTACTGCTATACCGTAAAACGCCTGACAAAAGGAATCCCAATCACAAGATTCAGTTCAATTCAGTTTCATTTATAAAGCACCAAAATCACAGCATCAGCCGCCTCAAGGTGCTTTATATTGTAGGTAAAGACCCTACAATACAGCGAAAACCAAACAATCAGAACAATTCCCTATGAGCAGCACTTGGTGACAGTGGGAAGGAAAAACTCCCTTTAACAGGAAGAAACCTCCAGCAGAACCAGGCTCAGGGAGGCAGGTGAGAGAGAACACTGAGCACAGCAGTTACCCACAGAAAACACATGGCTGTTCTCCCTGGAAGCTGCCTCTTCTGTGGTGATGTCAGCAGCATCTGTTGGAATAAGCTGGCTAATGCTAATAAGCTAAAGAAGTTCCCAGATACTAGACATCCCCTCTAGGCCTGCTTCCACAGAGATCTGGACCTGAGGCAACAAGACGATTTCTGAGATTGTCTGAAAGTGTCTGATAAAGCAACACTTTCAGGCAATCTCAGTGGGAGCAAAGGATGATTCTGATTTACTTCTGAAAACACGAGGGGCTTACCTGCCCAACCAGAGCCTGGAATGAGTGCATCGCTTTATAGTGCACTCATTCACCTTATTTACTTTGTTTATGCTCCACTCTGCATTTAATCATTAATTGATATTAATCTCTGGCTCTCTTCCACAGCATGTTTTTTTCTCTCCCCTCAGCCCCCCCTCAGCAGATGACCCCCCCTCCCTGAGCCTGGTTCTGCTGGAGGTTTCTTCCTGTTAAAGGGAGTTTTTCCTTCCCACTGTCACCAAGTGCTGCTCATAGGGGGTCGTTTGGACTGTTGGGTTTTCTCTGTATTATTGTAGGGTCTTTACCTTACAGTATAAAGCAGCTTTAGGCGACTGTTTGTTGTGATTTGGTGCTATATAAATAAAATTGAATTAAATTGAATTGAAAACCATCGCAGGCCACAAAACAAAGACCAGAGCTGGGGGGAGCTCTCCTTCTTCCCTCAAAACACCTCCCTCCAGACAACGCAGCCCCTCCGACTGCCCCTCCCCCACTACAACACAGGTGCCACCAAGCATTATTGCAGCACAGGTCAGGGGTCAGCTGAGGAAGCTTCATCCTAGGAAAGCAGTGGGCCCAGACAATGTGTGCCCCCGACTGCTGAAGACCTGCGCTGCTGAACTGGGTGAACCACTCCAACACATCTTCATCCTCAGTCTGCAACTGGGGAGGGTGCCCACCGTCTGGAAGACACCAGACCCGAAGAAGGACCGGCCGAGCGAGCTGAATGACTTCCGACCGGTGGCACTCACCTCACATCTAATGAAGACGTTGGAGCTCTTCCTCAGCCTTCTCAGACCCCAGGTGCAACACACCCAGGACCGGCTGCAGTTTGCATACCGGGCAGGTGTTGGTGTGGAGGATGCCATTCTCTACCTACTACATTGAGCACACTCTCATCTGGATAAGGGAAATGGCATGGTGAGGATCCTCTTCCTGGATTTCTCAAGTGCCTTTAACACCATCCAGCCCCTAATACTTCAAGATAAACTGAACAGGATGAGAGTGGACCCCTGCCTGGTCAATTGGATCTCCAGCTACCTCACCAACAGGTTACAGTATGTCAGGCTGAAGGACACCATGTCTGACACTGTGATCAGCAACACTGGAGCATCCCAGGGGACAGTGCTGGCCCCTCTTCTCTTCACCCTGTACACTGCAGACTTCTGCTACAAGTCTGAGCTGTGTCACATCCAGACGTTTGCTGATGACACAGCTATAGCCATAACACCTCAAGACCAAGGAGCTGATCACTGACTTCGGGGGGGGGCACAACCAGGAAGGACACATCCAGGATAGACAAACTGATCAGGTGGGCTGGTTCTGTAGTCGGCATGAAGCTGGACTCTCTGGTGATGGTGGCAGAGAAGAGGACTATCTACAAACTACTGGTCATTATGGATGATGCCAGTCACCCTCTGCACACGGTCATCAGCAACCAGAGGAGCCTGTTCAGTTACACACTGCTCCTTCCCAAGCGTAGGACCAACAGACGGAATCTAATCTAATCTAATCTCTGTGCTCCAAAAGCCAGGATTGGAGACCTGAGACATTTGATATACCCCTGTAAGGTAGTCAGGGACTGCAGGGACTGAGACCTCAACTGGTAAATTCAAAGTTCAACTCCATTGGCTGACCACATGCAGCCAAGGCCCAGCTAGCTCAGTTGGCACAGCATGAGACTCTTAATCTCAGGGTCGTGGGTTCGACCCCCACGTTGGGTGATGACGCACTTGAGACACTGGATTTAGATCAGGCAAGCATGGGGTTAGTAGTATGAATTTTTTCATCCTAAAGGTAGTGCCTGCATACCTTTCCCACATGAGGCCAGACACTGTAATGCATCAAGAGGAACCCAAGAGCCAATGCACCACCAGTGGGTCCACGGATTTAATTCTGATACCATTTCTGGTGTTCTATGGCAAATGTCAATTGGGCTCCATGTTCTCAGGCAATGAGCACAGGGCCCACTAGAGAATGTCAGACCCTCATGAAGTCTGATTGTTTGGTTGAAGACAGTCACACCAGCGGCCTGCTGGAGGTCCTTTTTTTTAGGGCTCTGGCAGCGCTCATCCTGTTCCTCCGTAGATACCAGTCCTGCTGATGGGTTGACGACCCTCTGTGCTCCAAAAGCCTGGATTGGAGACCTGAGACATTTGATATACCCCTGTAAAGTAGTCAGGGACTGCAGGGGCTAAGACCAAGTGCACACAGCTGAGGCCCAGCTAGCTCAGTTGACAGAGCATGAGACTCTTAATCTCAAGGTCATGGGTTCAAGCCCCATGTTGGGTGATATAGCTGTTGGACAATCTTCAAGTTTGAGGAGAAAATAAGGCTCAGCATATGACCAGTCATAAACACGAGGGGGTTGGCAACCTTTAGCCATTTGGACCTGGTTTCCACAGAAAATAAAACACTGAGGACCACAAATACTGCAAGCTTCATGGTGGCTTTGGTGTCCCTGCAGAGGATAGTGGCAGCAGACCTGAAGCTTCTGCAAGTGATGTGAAAAATAGTAAAGTAGTTTTATTTTAATATTTCAAGATCACAATAATGTTCCAATTTAGAACTACAACAAAAATGAACTAACGAAAATACTGCACAGAGCTGCAGCATAAGGATGAAAGAGCCACATGCGGCTCCAGAGCTGACCCCTTCCCTAGAGCCACTTCAAGTTGAAATGTTAAGTCTGAGCCTCTAAAATGACTCTCTACAGTAACCACCTCTGACAGTTTCAGGACCGTCTGTAGTTCATTTGAGAGAGAAAAAATAAGTTCCAAAACTGCAGTTATTTTTTTAAATGCATGATTTAATCAATCATGAAACAAAACTCAGTCAGTTTGTTTCTCTCCCACAGTTTTATTTATCTTTATTTCTGACTCCACTCTGTTTGCTGCAACTTAGAAATCCCAGAAGATGGTGAGCACGCCATCAGCCGACCACAGACAGAGCGCCTCCTCCACAACAGCTGAGAAATCTGAGTGTGTGTGTGTCACTGCGAGGGCTATATGAATATGGCAAAAGTATATAATTTTAGTCAGTCATTGTAATCTTGACATGAATATTTACTGAGCCAGGGGTGTCTAAGGTACAGGGGTAAGCCACATCTCAATTCATATTTGTGTGTTGAACTGGTGCACCCCACATGGGCCTCCAAAGTCAAGAGCAGCGGGGGTGCATCATGAGCCACACACCCCACCCCAAACTTTCCACCCGCACCCCAGTCCCCCACCCCCCCATTCCTCTACTGTTGTGAGCCCTCCTGCCTCGGACTGGCAAACTGTCGCGGGGGGGTGGGGATAGGCGAGGTGAGGGTGATATGGACACGCAGCTGCCACAGCTGGGATCCCATGCAGCAGGAGGAGCTGTGGCAGCTGCGTGTCCAGATGAGGGCATCAGTACACTGGAGAAGAAAATGCAGGCAGTGAAGGACTGGCTAACCCCCACTAACCTGAGGGACCTAAAGAGCTTCCTTGGACTGGAATCCTACTATAGGCGGTTTGTGCGCGGCTTCTCTTGAATTGCTGCGCCCCTGTTCTGCCTGCAGCAAAAGGACAGTAACTTTGCTCAGACCACAGGTGCGAAAAGGCTTTTGACCATCTAATGAAGGCCCTGACAGAATCCCCCATCCTCGCCACCCTGGACCCCAGTCTGCCATTCATCCTGAACACAGGTGCCAGTGACATTGGAATGAGAGCAGTGCTTAGCCAGCTGGGGCCAGAGGGGGAGAGAGTGGTGGCGTGGTGGCTGAACCTTCAATAAGGCTGAACGACACTACTGTGTGATGTGCAGAGAGCTCCTGGCCATTGTAAGGGCAATAAGCCACCTCAAATATTACCTGTGCAGCCAGCCCTTCCCATCTGCAGCGGGGGGGCAGGCTGGCCTGCAGAGCAGCACAGATTACTGACCCACCAAAATGGAGAGCGCAACAGGAGCAGGATGCCAACCTCCAACCAATGCTGCAGTGGGTGGAGCCTGGACAAAGGCCACAGTATAGCACTTCTACTGTGGTTAAAGTCAGATGCCTTTCTGTGCAGATGTTCTGTAATTTCCCACTGCTGAGCTAAGCAGGTGAATGGCTGAGAAGAGAAGGGGCGGGACAGATATGTGTGTGTGTGTGTGTGTGTGTGTGTGTGTGCGTGAGACAGCAAGAGAGTCAGAGAGAGGTGGATTCTTGTTTTTTGCTGTGTTTTTGACATGTCCACAGCAACCATTGGTTTAACAATTAAAAGGCAACTTTTGCTGCCTATCTCGCCATTTTCTTCAACATCTTCAATGCTACAATATAATTCAAATCATTTCAATTTTATTTATATAGCACCAAATCACAACAAACAGTCACCTCAAGGTGCTTTATATTGTGGTTAAAGACCCTACAATAATACAGAGAAAACCCAACAGTCTAAACGACCCCCTATGAGCAGCACTTGGTGACAGTGGGAAGGAAAAACTCCCTTTAACAGGAAGAAACCTCCAGCAGAACCAGGCTCAGGGAGGGGGGGGCATCTGCTGAGGGGGGGCTGAGGGGAGAGAAAAGACATGCTGTGTGGAAGAGAGCCAGAGATTAATAACAATTAATGATTAAATGCAGAGTGGAGTATAAACAAAGTAAATAAGGTGAATGAAAAGAAACAGTGCATTATGGGAACCCCCCCAGCAGCCTAGGCCTATAGCAGCATAACTAAGGGAGGGTTCAGGGTCACCTGATCCAGCTCTAACTATAGGCTTGATCAACCTTTTCACACCTTCCCAGACCTCCCTCAGGTTGTTCTCTTTTAGCTTTTGCTCCACCTTTCTCCTGTACTTCCTGTGTTACCCATGGTTTATTATTAGGGTAACATCGTACAGTCCTGGAGGGGGAGACAATGTCTGCACTGAAGTTGAGATACTCCGTCAGACAGTGTGTCATCCCTTCTATATCGTCACCCTGAAGGCTTAGCAGCGCATCCCAGTCTGTGGTGTTGTAGCAAGGGTTGTAGAGGGTCCTTAACCCATTGGCAGGACCAGTATCTGCAAGGAGGAACAGTATAGCCGCGTTTCCATACGGGACGACTCGGCACGGGTCGCCTCGACTCACCGCGGTTTGACGGCGTTTCCATTAGTAACTGCAAGTTTGCAGGTACTTTTTCGTACCCACTCACCCGAGGTTCTGAGCAATACGAGGCGATACAAAAATGTGACGCGGAGGACAGCATGCCACTGATTGGCCAGGGAGTGTCGTCACTATGGGAGTGACTCCTTCACCAGAATCAAGCCTGCCATTTTTAAAACCCGACAGCAAGAAACTGGAGGCACAAAGCACCTGTTGAATCCCCAGACTGACAGTTTGCAGCAGTAGTTTTGCAACATGAGAGCCATCTGAAACGCTCACACAGCAAACATATACTGCCGGGCGATCGCTGCTGAAGCACCGTTACCTGCCCCTACTAGCCGAACAGCTGGTTAGCACAGAGCCGGCCGGAGGGCTGATTACCGTAATAACACGACCGTTTGTCCTATCAGAAAAATTCAAACAGTTTCTGAAAGCTGAGAAACTGCACTTCACAACCAATATAGGGTATTATTGTGGTGTTATTACAGTAATTGTTGTCCGCGAACGGCGGCTCTTTTGAAGTACACTGAGCCGATTATGTTCGGGGTATAGGGTTATACTTAATGATAACCTTCATCCATTAACACATTGTACGGGGACTTATGCATGATGATGATATTAAACTGGCATTAGCTGTTAGCTTGCCTCTATCTCATCTATTGTTGTATTTTGAGGCGCACACGAGTCACATCATGAGACTACTGCCCGTGCTGCTCTATTGACTCCACCCACACTGTGGTGGTCCTCAATTGCAGTGGAAACACAACACAACCATGCGGAGTTGGGCTGACTGAGTCGACCAGCGCCGAGTCGTCCTGTATGGAAACGCGGCTTACGAGCAGTGCCAGAGCCCTAAAAAATGACCTCCAGCAGCCGCTGGTGTGAATATCTCCAACCAAACAATCAGAAACAGACTTCATGAGGGCATGTTGAGGGCCCGACATTCTCTAGTGGGCCCTGTGCTCACTGCCTGAGAACAAATGACATTTGCCATAGAACACCATAATTGGTATCAGGATTAAATCCTTGGACCCACTGGCAGACCCTATGCTGGTGCAGTGGCTCTTGGGTTCCCTTTGTGACCTCGGGCCTTCCACTCCATACTTGGCACAGAAGTTCTGCTATACTATGCCAGCCACTAGGTTATGTATGTGCCATGTAGTTAGTGTTTAAGCTACTGAGATTTGTCTGTTCTCTGAGCCCTATTTTTGGCCCTATTTTTGTTAGTTTGTTTTTTGTTGCAGTTCTAAATTGGAAAATTGTTGTGATCTTGAAATTTTAAAATATATATATATTTTTGTTGTTGTTGTTGTTTGTTTTTCATCTCTCAATATATGTGTCACTTGTGGAGGCCGGTAGCATTTGCGTGTCATTCTGTCGAGCTGACAGCTCGAAAAGTTTCCATTCTGATAAAACTTTGTGGGCGTGCAGAGGTCAGAGGTCATGTTAACAGTCCAGTAAAATTTGCCTTCCATCCACTGAGGTCTTCAAGGTCAGCATCATCATTTCTTGTTCCTAAATGGACAAAATAACTGGTTCTTACCACTGTGGTGTGTGTTGTTAGAATCAAGTACTGTGCAAAGATTTCAAATAGCATGTCACATTTGACCTCTAACCTCTCCTTCAAAGTCAATAGATTGATCTGAAGGTCAAAATGAGAATAATGCTGTATGGGGCTGTTTAAAATGTTTTCAGACTGAAAGCACGTGTTGGTATGGGATCCCTTTTGAGTATAGTTGATTCATTTTATTCTGACTTTGTTACGTACATTACAGTAACAGGTATCGTCCTGAAAAAGGTTGTTTTTTGGGGGGAAACAAAATAAACTAAACATTTAAATAAATGTTACTAAACAATAGATGCTACACATGTACTAAATCCACATCAATAATAAAAAATAATTATACTCCAAATTATATCAAAATGACTTTAAACAGAGCAAATAACCAAAGCCTGCACTTATTTTTCCTGCATTATAAACATCTTAAAGTACGTTTAAAAAGAACAAAAAATGAATATATACAAAATACAATATTATTGCCTTCAATAGAAGTCCCGAGCAGAGAGGCCGCTGCCCCGGCGGAGGGTTCCACTCTCAGAGTCCTTCTTTTGTTTAGTAAGTAGTATCAGTTTTATAATTGTTGGATATGATCACGATGTTGCGTTCACCTGTGAGAGGAGCCTGCCGGTTGCGTTTGTGTCGATATCTGCTGCCCTTTTGTGAACAAAGATGTCTTTAGTCTCAGTGAGACTTTTCTTCCTGAATAACGTAAAGATGTAATAACCAATCTGCTCGTGCTTCCTGTGTAACCTCGTGCTCTGACTGTAATTAATTGAGACGCTGTTGTGGTGCGTTTGTAAAACAAGCTGCTTCACGTGTTTGTGCATAAACACATGGATCAAGTTGATTTTCAGGCATCATCGCGTCCTGATAACTGCAGGGTTCCACACCACCCCCTTTTAATTAGCTTGATTATATTGTTAAGCTTTTTTCCTGCCGACATAACTGGAGCTGCTCTTTTAATTAGAATTAATTGCACTCTAAGTGGAGGTCTTTCAGTGAACATTAATATAAATTGTTAACTAATTAATCATCCTGTTGCTGACTCTTCTCCCATTCGTTGAAGTTCATCGTGACCTCACTGAGTCTCAGGTTTCTGATTTTTAAACCTGCTGCTCCATGTGTGAGACCCTCTTGTGTTTCACTGGGGTCACTAACATGATATCATGGTCTGTGTGTAAGTGAGTGAATCAGGCACGTCACGCTCCTTGATCGCATTTGCTAATGGACGGTGACTGTGACATCCAGTATCATCACACGGTTCGACCCTGTGATGTCGGCGAGCTGACAGGCCTATTAGCCGGGGTTGGGGTGCTGACACAGATAGCCCCTGACAGGGGGAGACGTGGAAGGAACCAGGGGGGTGTTGACACTCTGATAGGAACAGAACGCAGAAGACGTAAGAGAAGCAATAAATGAAGTTTGTATTCAGCTTCCAAAGTTTAAGTTTATTCAGCAGTTACTCAGTCTGAACCTGCAAGCTGAAACATCTGAAACTGAAGAGCCAAAAGTTTCATTTAGATCTGTGGATCATCCTGGACAGGCTCCAACATCCCTGCATACCCTGACCCAGATAAGTGGAAGAAGACGGATGGGTATTAGTCCAGTCACTTATTTATACAGGAGAAGGTGAACCAAGGTGCTTTCAAAAGCAAACAGTTCAAGATTCCAAGGATAGAAAAATGTACATAAGAGTGAAGACACTGAACAGGCAGTGAAATACAAAACAGGAAAACTAGCTAACAAGAGAACCACATGATTCCAGATTGAATAAATAATAGGAAAAATGGATATATTTAGAAAGCAAAGGAAAAACACAATCAATAAAATAACAGTAAATCAATAAAATAAATCAATAAAAAACAGTAAACAGCATCTGCAGTGATGACGGTGTGGTACCAGTCCGTGTGGTGAAGAGAGCGCCGAGCGTGAAGGTGAAGCTGTTTACCGGTCATCTACGTTCCTGCCCTCACATACGACCACGAGCTGAGAGTGGGGACCAAAATAAACCGATCTTGAACACAGGCAGCAGAAATGAGCTTCACCTAAAGGGTGGCCCTGTCCTTAAAAGATAGGGCTGCTCAGTCATTCAGGAGGGAGCCGCTGCTTCTCCACGTCAAAGGGAACCAGCTCAGGTGGCGTCACCTTCCAGGCTGGGAATTCTTGAACATAATGTTGGAGAAAAAAAAAGAAGAAGAAAAATTAAATTGGAAAATATTTTTATGTTGCTGAGTCACTGAAGTCAAATACAAAAATATAAAAAAGTAAATACTTGATTTATTTTGATTAAGTACAGATTCAGTTCTTTTCAGTTTTAGTTATATAGCACGAAATCACAACAACAGTCATGTCAAGGTGCTTTATATTGTAGGCAAAGACCCTACAATAATACAGAGAAAACCCAAGAGTCAAAACGACCCCCTATGAGCAGCACTTGGTGACAGTGGGAAGGAAAAACTCCCTTTAACAGGAAGAAACCTCCATCAGAACCAGGCTCAGGGAGGGGCGGTCATCTGCTGAGGGGGGAGAGAGAGACAGGACAAAAGACACTGTGGTGACTGTGGCTCAGGAGGAGGCAGAGCAGGTCATCTACCACCAATTAAGGTTGGTGGTTCGATCCCTGGATGCTCCGGTCTGCATGCCGAAGTATCCTTGGGGGTGATACTGAACCCTGAGTGTCTGAATGTTAGATATAGAAAAATATGCTTGTATGAATGTGTGTGTGAGTGAGGTTTGTAGTATAAAGCACTTTGAAGTAGAAAAGTGCTTTATAATTATTAATGATTAAATATAAACAGAAAGAGTGAAAAGCGATGAGTGAATCAGAAACCCAGCAGCCTAGGCCTATAGCAGCTAAACTACAGGAGGGTTCAGGGTCACCTGATCCAGCCCTAACTATAAGCTTGATCAAAAAGGAAAGTTTTAAGCCTAATCTTAAAAATAGAGAGGGTGTCTGGACCGAAGATGACCAACGTGGAAGAATCATGATGATATATTTTGTTGTAGCTCCAAAGCAGTGGTCCAAAAACCCATCACACCATCAGAGAGGTTCACACAGTTGGACCTGTGGTGCCACCAAAGACAGCCTGAGATAAAATTCAGAAATTAAAGACGTCTGTCTCACAGTGTGACTGCTGCTATGACCTATGACTACTAAGCAACCAACAGGACTGCAGCATGAAATGACATGCTGAGCAAAGCGTGTGAACACTTACAGCTGTGCAGATTCAGGTATTGTCACTCTATGTGCATCCAATGTATGGAGACTGTTGTAGATGAAGCCCAGTAGATGCTTCCGGGGCTTCAGGCTGAGTGGACGGTGGTGTCTCGCTGCTGCTACTTGCTGGTAAACTTTTTATCATTCTCCTCCATTACTCATCAATCCAGTTTTCATCTCACCGTGCCGATGTCCAGTTGAGCTAGCATCAGCTTACCTGCCAAACACACCAACCGCTTCGTGACCTCACCTGGCCGTCGCTGATCATGATGTGGGCCAGGTGGATTTGTATCTGAGTGCTGTTGCCTGGATCCTCATTCAATCTGTGTCAGGTCTCCTTCAATACATGGCTCCTTTGTTCCTTTGGCTCTCCCGGCACCTGTTCGAACCCCCACCAGTGACGCTGCATCTGTCTCGCCAGAATTTCCAGTTTGACAGGTTGAAATCATCCATTCCATCTGGGCCACCACTCATCGATCTGCCGATATCAATGCGTCGGCCAGCCAAGCCGGGTCGGCTAGCCTGTCTGTCTCCACTGCTGTAAACTTTGGTCTACTCAGCATCCGTTCACTCATGAACAAGGGACATCTCACTCAGGATTTCCTGCCTGACCATAAGCTGGATTTTCTGTGTCTGACTGAAATCAACCCATGCCTTAGTGAAAACATGGTCTGTGTCCTTCACCCATCCTGCCCTCTATTTTACTGAAAAACAAAGGTCATCACTTGGAGCATCTCTATAATAAAACTGGTCTCATTATCCACAAAGACACGTACAAATCTAATGTATTACATTATAAGAACACAGTCACCCAAACCAAATCTGCCTATCGCAGCTTTGTCTCCTCCAATGAAGACAATGAAGACTTGCGTTTCCGTGTAAATGGAGATCATTTCTGAAACGTCGTCGTGTAAACGCATCACTTTTCAGAAATGACAATAGCAACACTTAAGATTCTGGGTTTTATCCTTGGCAGCATTTCACTCTCACATCAATAATATTATCCAGTATGCATATTTCCATCTACAAAACATTAATCGTCTCCACTCCTCCCTCTCACCCCAACACCACTTCCATCCTCATTCACAGTCTTTTTACCTCCCATATTGATTATTGTAATTTTCTTCCCTTTGGCCTCCTTCACAAATCCCTCCAGAAGCTCATCTCATCCCCAAAACCCCTCATTTCACCACATCTCCCCATTCCTACAGCACCTCCACTGGCTTCCAGATGAATTCAGAATTCATTTCGAACTCATCTTGTACGCATCCAAGGCCATCTACAACCTTGCCCTTTCTTCTCTACCCAATCTCTTTCACCTCCTCCTCTGTTCTTCCTCTTCCATCGGCCTCAGGACCACTGTGAACAGAGCTTTCTCCCACTCTGCTCCCACCAGAACTCTGCTCCCACCAGACATCCACAATATTGACTCTCTGTAAATGTGCAAGTGCTGAAGCTAAAGTAGACTCTCATGCACAATCAAGACCAAATAGTCAAACACACAATCTTTATTTAACACAAGGAGCACAGAATCAAAAAACACTGTCTCTGGGAAAGGAGCTGTGACACTGGGGAACTGAGGAACCTGGTTCAGAGCCACGGATGGGAAGCCACTGGGAGAGAGGGGATCAGCGTTAGTTCCATGGGCAGCAGAAAGCTATCAGATCCAGAAACAGGTGCAGATGAATGTTGAGGCTTACAAGAGAGAATGATAGTCTGGTCTGAGGAGAGGTGCACTGGTTTGCTCAAGGGAGGGAAGGCAGGCGAGGAAGCAAAGGCAGTTCAACGGGGTGATTTCCAGAAGGTGAACCAGCTATGCAGAAATGTTTAGGAAAGTCCAAAACTGTAATCCACGGATACACCGGAGAGTGCACTAAAATGAGGAATGAGGAAAGCATGTCGAGAACACAGAAACGCTATTCACTGGAAAGCTTACACAGAGGGCCTGATTACCGTACTGCAAAACAGACAATCTGGCAAAGATCAGATGGTTCTTAAATACCTGCAGGGAGGTTAGGACAGGTGTGTAGGACGAGGGGGGAACAGTGACTCCACCCAAAGGCAGAACCCTGCTTGCCTACCCCAACCTAGACCTGTGGAAAGGAAAACACAAGTAAACCAGTGCCCACCATGATACTCTCTTCCTCCCTTCAAATCACAACTCAAAACTCACCTGTTCAGGAGAGCCTACTTACTTTAGCTCCTCTGGCCTTGTCATTTTTTATTCTGTTCTTTTATATAGTTCCTGTGATTGTTTTGTTCTTTCTTCTAAAGTGTCCTTGGGTGTCTTGATAATGTTAATTGTAATTGTAATTGTCTTAATAATAATAATAATTATTATTATGTGTTATTTTATTCGATCCACTTCACACACTGTGGCTGTATTGAACATCTAAGATCTTTGGCCACTTTTACAAACACAGGAACACACTCGAGAACGGCTTCCCAGTTGGAGAAAACGGACTATCCATGGAGCCCGTGGAAGCACGGCTGTTATGGCCTGAAGGAGCTACTTAGGGACGAAGCTGAAGGTGGAACTGCAGGTCACATGTAGCTGCAAGTGGAAAAGTAGCATCATCACTAGATGATAATCCATGTAGAAGGCATGGGAATAAAAGAGCTTTTCACGTGTATCAATGTGCAGAGTAAGTTTTCTCAGATGAAAGCATGAACCATCATCAGGCCTGTGGATGAAGAACTCCAGTTCTGTTAGCAGCACTCTAAAAGGGCACACTGAAATCAGACAACTGCCCATAAACAGGACAGAGGTTCTCGTGTTAGTGCAGACTGATGGCATCTCAAACCTAACCTGTAACCCTGCAAACTAATATGGTTATCAATATGTTCATCAACTCATTGATTACTAACTTGTGTTGCTGTTGTAACATAAATCCAAGAATGCCTCCATCTTAATTAGAGACGTTTTCAGGGTTGTCACTTCGTGCACTTGGTGTGAGACAGCCACTCGAGGGTCTCTCTAACACCATCAGAGCAAATCTGTGCATGAGCTTTAGAGGTTAAACAGCCATCATTACTGCACAGGAAAGCTGCATCTCAGAACCACAGCTGGTCCTTAAACATCTCACAGATCATATCCACACAGTTTGATTGGTGTTAGGTGGCATACACACACTGACATCTCCAAAATGACCTGTTCACCAACAATCAGTTTGTGGGAAAGCACCAAAAGCTGTGCTGTTGTACCACCATCAGCCAAAAGTCAGTGATGCAGACTCCCCTTTAAAAGCAGCAGGCCTCAGCCTTTCATTTCATTTCCTCTTTTATTTAATAAAGAAAAATCTAAGATACCAATCAGCTGATCCTAAAACCCACTGAGCCTGAATATTCACCAGTAAAAGGAGTCACACTGAGGTTTGTGTGCATTATGGGTTTTCTAACTATTTTCCTCCATATTTAGCATCTCAGTGTGCAGCGACCATCCTGCCTCTCTCGCTCTCTGCTGCATCCAGCTCAGTGGTAGGAGCTCACAGGCAGACTCCTTCCACTCACCAGGGTGTAATCTCTCTTTGTTTACACTGCCAAGGGGTTATTTGGCTGTCTGTTAGAGTGTGACACAGACAGCGCTACACTGTCAGAGACAGCCTGAGCACACTGCGGACGAGCACATTCTGCATTCAGTGTATCTAACACGTCAGCCTGCTCTGACAGTATGTGATGGCCTACAATCACACAACACGCTCTGAAAGACACCATCCATCCATACGCCGGGCAAAAAGAAAAAACACTGATTGGATGTTAGCTGTTGGCTGTGCACACACTTGTCAGTTCACCCTGAGTTTGAAGACCTGCTGTTAGCGATTATCAAACTGCACTGCTCGTGTGGTTCCTGCTGCTGGATTTTTATATTTCACTGCTACCACCTCTTTCATATGTTAACAGTTCTGTGTGTACACTGTAGTTGGGTTATAATCACTCAAATAAACATTCAAATAAATCAGCAACGTATGAATGTTTTTAGAAATCCTGAAGCCAGGAATCTGAATACCTGCAAGTAACACAATCCCAAAACATCTTCCTCCATCTGTCTGCTCTCTGGCCACGACACTGCTGATCAAACACGACCAGCATGATCGTGATACAGTCACTCAGCTTCACAGTAAAAGCTTTGAAAACTAAGGAAATGTCCTCAGAGATACTGAGCACACAGACCTCAGAGTCTCCTGCATGAACTTGTAAATTTATGCTGTAGTTTTACTTCAGATTTCAGTGAGAAATCATATAATGAGTAAGAATCAGACCGAGGTCTGATCCAAACATCAGACCTGTGGCTCAGTCCCAGGAGAGCCGCTGTTTGTCTGAAATACTGAAGAAGTGTCACAGATCTCCTGTCTGAGAAGGACGTTCCTGTGTGCGGTGTGTGTTCATGAATGTGTGTTTGGTGGCAAATGAAGCGACGCTGTGTATTTTCAGTGTTCACACAAAGGTGTATGTCACCTCATCAGACTGAAATCACAGAGTCTTAAAAACTCTGAGACACATTTCATACATTACGTCAGTTATGAATTAGCACCTCTCTGCCATCACTCGGTGCTCGCCGCCCTCTCTGTCGACTGCTGTCTTAATTAGCCAAACACGGGACATCAGCTCATTCTTCTTGCTGCAGGAGCTCTCCTTGCACAAGATTCATGCACACTAAATGTGCAGAGGCAGATTACAGTTTACAAGCCGCACACGTGTTCATGCACAAACACACACAGAAAGGTTTGAGCGTGGGACTCATAACGAGTCAGTCATGGCATGATGATCTGTTACTGCACTCCTCTCTGGCCTGTTTCGAGATAATATGAATCAGGGCCCTGAAAGGCCTTCAGCACACAGATCTGTCACTTCTGAAAACGCAGTCGACTAAAGAGGAAGCTCCTCTGAAACATGGCTGTCTCAGCAAACTACAGTTTAATAAGACTGACAAACAAAACGGGGCCTGTCAAAGCTGTGCATCAATGAAGAGTTTAACAGTGCAGCTCATTGCATTAACAGTGGATACAAACACCAACACAACACAACACAATTTTTGTCATCTCACTCTTTGAGCCTCTAACTGTGTTTCAGTTCACTCCTGTCTCACAGCTCCCATCAATCTTGTCTCTCACTGCAGCAGGAAGCTGCTTTGGGGAAAGAAGTTATAAAAAAATCTACGACCTGCTAGTTAGCGACTAACTGACAGACAGCAGAGATTTCACCAGTAAACAGCCGATCACATACTGAGAGGCATCTCTGAGTGCTGCTTTAAACATGGGAGAATATTAATATTAGTACTGATGAGTACTAAAAACACAGGTTGAAGCTGGATAGTGGCTGACAGTGATAGGCGACATGCAGACCCTTCAGCCGCTGTGGACAGCAAACAGTCCATAATACTCATCCTGACGAGTAGATGATGTCACAGTGAAGCTTTATTATGATCGATTCCACTGACCCAGGACACAGAGATGCTGGAAGAAGGACCGAATTACAGATATGTACAGATATGACAGCAGCACAGGCTTAATCCTTCACAGAAAACACCTGCACAAGGGCTACTCCAGCCTACAGAGGGTAAAACTCTTGATTACACTGAAAGCATGGGTTCAGACAGGTGCTGGGGATTTGACCCTCCTCAGAATGAAAGCTGGAGACTGAAGGTTGAACAGCTTGTGGAGACCAGAGGAAAAGCCTTCAATGACAGGACGTGAAAGAGACCCAACCTGAAAGAAATCCACTTTCAGTAACTGCACGCTCACATCTGCATTAGATTTAAGTTCACCAGCTAACAGTAAGTGAAGCCGCTTTTACAGAAAATGAAAGACAACAATAAAACACATTAACACCTCCAGCCATCTTAGTGAAAACCAGTTTTAGACCATCAGTGATTAATTTTTGTTAAACTTAGAACTTCAAAGTTCTTCAGAGGCCTGTTCAAGGGTTCAGACCCAGTATTAAGGCCTTCACACACCGCACACATAAAAATCACGCGAATGTTTGTCCAATAAAAATATTCGGACTCACCTGTTCTAAATGCAGCTGTTCACATTTCACAGGATGAATTTGCAGCATTTATTTTTTCCAAGTTCAATTTTTCTGATTTTTGCACACGAACAAACTGATCTGACTGATCAGAGCTCTGCATTTGGCAGCATGTGAGCTCATAGCTCAAAACGCATACCGATATAGTGAATATGCAGTGATGCAGAAACAGTAAAATTGTCCTGTTTCTCCTCAGACACAGCCAGGCGCTGCTCCAGGTCAATCGAGCCACTGAATTTATCGCTGCCTCCTCAGATGTGATCCCAACTCTGCCAACAAGAGCCCAAACCATGAAACTCTCCCTGCTGCTGCTTTCTCATGAGAGTTGGATGAACCCAGAATCTCTGTTTCTTCTTCTCTTGTTTAGAAACATCAGGACCTCGTTACATCATCGCTTGATGTCAACTGCATTTTTTCACAGCGCATATGAAGACGAATTATTCGCAAAACGCAACGCGTTCAGTGTGTATGTTGGTTACGCAACAAGTTTGCATCCAAAAGATTCAGAATTTTGTGTTATTTGTTTACAGCGCGCCCAGTGTGTAATGGCCTTTAGAGTTCAAATCAGGTTTGCAATAGAGTTTGGGTTTGGTACTTCAGAGGTGATGGTTAAACTTTGGTGAGGAGCTTGAAAATGCCGTAACATCAGCAAACGTCTCCCTACACACGGAGTGGAGCAGGCAGTGTCTCTAACTCTGCACTGACTCAGGCGCCCAAAAGTACAGCTGCCTGGTCTTTAGATGAACAGCTGTGCTGACAGCTGAAGAATAGGCCGGCACACAGATACAGTGATTTCTCAAATTATTAAACACATTCTGGTTTGCAGGATTACAGTGGCCTACATTCACCTTAACTGTTTCTTTAATGTTTATAGAGGCACAAGTGTGCTGCATGAATGATGACACAAACAATGCATTTAAATTCTGCACAACATTTTTTGATTGACAAATGGGTGAGCTATCAGACAGGCTAAGCTTAGCAGAGTATGTGGGGGACCTCTGCATGCAGCTCAGTGTGTTTTCTGGCTGATAGCCTGACAGGCGGCTGAGCAGAGCCTCCTGCACACTGGGCTAAGTGAGTTAGCACGGGGCTGCTGGCTTGGTAATAAAGCGTTTAATGGACACACAGCTTCTCCCTGCCTTCCTGGGGCTAACACTAAATCCCTCTTTACTGTCGCTTGCCCAGATGTTAGTGAGTTATCCGTCTCTCCATCACCCCAGAGGCTGCTGCATCCATTTACTGGCTCAAAGACACGTAAAAAGTTGTTTTAAGTCAGACCTGTTTCCTTAACTACACACAGGAAATCACAACCGGAGGCGCGTTATGCTCATGTATCATAGCTCCTGTACTTCAGATGTTTCAGTGATAATGGAATTGTGTTTCTCTTTTACTCACAGTTCAGCGTATCAGAGATTTACATATTTAAACAGCTGGACAGTGCTGGGCTGAAGCTCTAACAAACATGAACACACATATTCAATTCAATTCAATTCAATTTTATTTATATAGCGCCAAATCACAACAAACAGTCGCCTCAAGGCGCTTTGTATTGTGGGTAAAGACCCCACAATAATACAGAAAAAACCCAACAGTCAGAACGACCCCCTATGAGCAGCACTTGATGACAGTGGGAAGGAAAAACTCCCTTTAACAGGAAGAAACCTCCATCAGAACCAGGCTCAGGGAGGGGGGGTCATCTGCTGAGGGGGGGCTGAGGGGAGAGAAAAGACATGCTGTGGAAGAGAGCCAGAGATTAATATCAATTAATGATTAAATGCAGAGTGGAGTATAAACAAAGTAAATAAGGTGAATGAGAAACAGTGCATTATGGGAACCCCCCAGCAGACTAGGCCTATAGCAGCATAACTAAGGGAGGGTTCAGGGTCACCTGATCCAGCCCTAACTATAAGCTTTATCATAAAGGAAAGTTTTAAGCCTAATCTTAAAAATAGAGAGGGTGTCTGTCTCCCGAATCCAAGCTGGGAGCTGGTTCCACAGAAGAGGGGCCTGAAAGCTGAAGGCTCTGCCTCCCATTCTACTCTTAAGTATCTGAGGAACCACAAGTAAGCCAGCAGTCTGAGAGCACTTTGCTCTCAGACTGCTGACTGCTCAGACATACTGTATTAGTCATGAGCCTGAACTCTGACCCCTACAGGAAGTGGACCTGGTGTCTGATATGTTGTGGGACATCGGGTGTCATGGTTTAGGTCGATGTTTGATGTTCACTCACTGGTTAGATTTAGGGTTACGGATACCCGACGCATCACCAACAGACGGAGACTGAAGACGACAGAAGGCACACCGTGATACACCAGCTGGACCGTCACACTTTTTTTCATTCACAGAGTGAAAATCCAATACTTTCCTCCTATTTGGGGGTGGCTGTGGCTTAGGAAGCAGAGCAGATCATCTACTAATTGGAAGGTTGGTGGTCGATTCCTGGCTGCTCCAGTCTGCATGCCAAAGTATCCTTGGGCAAGATACTGAACCCCAAGTTTCTCTCCAATGCAACTGTTGGAGTGTGAATGTTAGATAGAAAGCACTTAGCTGTAGAAGGAAGTGCTCGTATGAATGTGGGTGAATGCAAATGTGTTGTATAAAGTGCTCTGAGTGCTCAGCAAGAGTAGAAAAGCACTTTATAAGAACCAGTCCATTTACCATTTACTGTCCTTCCTGCCCAGTATTCCCATCAGTCACCTGACCTTCCCCACCTTCTATGTTGCGACCCGACGTTTCGTTTCGTCTGCCTGCCTGGTTTCTGGAACCTCGTCAGAAGTATTTTTGGTTCTCATAAACTCGTTTCTTGCACTAATTGCCTTGTTTCATGTCTTGCACTGGGCTCCCGAAGTCTCCGTCCTGACAGTCTACATGAATGATCTTTTCCGAAGGAAGGAAACATAAAACAAACAGTGCTCTCCCGTCTCCTGCTCTCATATTTTTTGATCCTTCCTCCATGACCTTTCCCCAAGGCCGTGTTCAGACAGCAGCACTGTGTGAAAAACTCAAGTTTGATTTCAGACCACTGGATGAACACATTGGGGCTGCCAAAGGAAAGAGCTGGGGAACCCCACCAGTGCAGCTCTGTGACTGCTTTCAGTCTCCTGTTTAGCCTCCTTTTTCCTTGTGTCACCCTCAGAGGTAACACAGTGGTGGTTACAGCACAGAAGGTGTCACTAAAAAGCAGGTAGAGCCAGAGGTCGTAATCAGGGAAAGGTGCCCTCTGAATGTACCTAAGTGGACATGTTCTCACAGGGTGAAAGGTCAGTGTCTTGATGTCAGAGAATCTTTTTATAATAATAAAGTTTAGTTGCATAGTACTTTTCAAAACCAGTGTTACAACATGCGTCCCAGGATCAAGAGAAAATTATAAATCAATTCAGCTAGGCCATGCAAGGACAATGTCAAAGAATAAGATACAATGTGATTCCAAATTTAATGAATAACCTAAAATGACATTTTTGGAAGAGAGGGTGCAGTTATCAGTGTGGTTATCAGACTGAGCACAGACACACACAGCTGTGTAATCAGTGCTCAGTAACATCCAAATAACATCCCAGAATCTCACTCAGCAAACTGGAGCTCCGCCTTCTTGTACGGTCTGTTAGTCCAATGAAGCTACAGCAGCCATATTATTGGTCAGATAATTGCATTAAAAAGGCTCCAAAAGGCTCCAAAAGGCTCCAACAGCACAAACACAGTCCAGAGGTCCAGTTCAGGGACTCCAGTTAGCTGAGGTGAAGCCTAGCAGACAGCTAACAGCTACAGCAACCCGTGTCGCCATCCACCTGTCAAAGAGGCCACGCCCCTAATAATACAAACTTTATTTAAACAGGTGAGTTATAGAAACCCCCAACCCCCACATACAGCTGTTATGAAGGGGGAAATTATTCACAGAGACCAAAGCAGTTTCTGTATCAGCTGTAAACGTGTTTATTTCTGCTGGAAAATTTTAACATGGGAGTCTGTGGGGACTGACTCACTGCTGCCTCTGCTGGACTGCAGGAGAACTGCAGGTGTTGTTTTAAGATGTGATATGATTGAGTCTCTCAGATTCACTGGACAGGATTTCCCCTGTTGGCCCCAAGCACATGTTGCTGTACTCCTGCTGAACCTTTTAGAAAAAGATCTGATAAACACAATTAAAGTGTGTATGAATCTCTCTGATGAGTCCAGACTGGACAGAAAGGAAGTCATCTGTTACAGAAAGAGAGGAAACTTGTGTAGATTAAACTTGTGAGAAAAGGGGCTGGTGATATTCTGCTGTAGTCAGAGATGCTGCTGATGAAGCCTGTTGTTTTGGAGACATGCAGGATGGGATCTCAAGGGCACAGTTTTATTTTTACATCCTTACTCTGTCTCTTTTTTTCTGTCTTTATTTGTTCCCACAGCAGCACAAAGTGTTGTCTGGACAGCTGCGATGAGCCGGCCGTCTCCACTATTAAACATGTAAGCAGGACAAAGAGGCGGAGGGAGGTAGGGAAGAGAACCAGCGAGACCGAGTCGGCATTCAGCAAAATGCAGACGCATCAGATCTGGAAGCATGACAAAAATGTGTCAGGCCTAATGATGTCAACGATCCTCCAACCACCCTCTGCAGAGTGTTTGTGCAGATCCTCGCTCAGCTTTGTGTTAGCTTCCTCCTTGGTGGTCACCACACACACACACACACACACACACACAGACATAAAAACCTCCTCCTCTGCTTCATCATCCAATAAAACTCACACAGAAATGTAGATAGCAGTTTGCGTCTGCGCCTTTAAGGCTATCGAAGGTACTGAGGAGTGGAAGTTGGAGGCTCTGGAAAAGGTCACGCAGAGTTCACAGCCTGCTGGGGATGAGTGATGGCCGTGGAGAGGGGGCTCTGTTGCCGGGCCTTGTTCTTTTCTGTGCTGCCTGTCGGCTCACACTGAGGCTTGATGGATTGGCAGTCAGTGAAAGGAAACATAACCCCCTCCTTTAATACGACCACCACCAGACCCCCTCCTCATCCACTGAGCTTCCTCAGCCTCCACTGCATGCTTCACTGTTGCTGATCCATACATGTAAAAGCAGCACAAACATGTTAGTTGTGATCGATAAAATAATTTTTAGGATTAAGAAACTCCTAAAAAGAAAAGCCAGAATCGTATGTGCTGCAAGGGCCTCTGTGAGCAACACTGGCTAACGTCAGCAAAGGAGTCCACATATCAGTAATATCACAAAGTTAGAAACTCACAGCATGACACAGACTCCAGCACAGACTGCAACACAGACTCCAGCACAGACTGCAGCACAGACTCCAGCACAGACTGCAACACAGACTCCAGCACAGACCGCAGCACAGACTCCAGCACAGACTGCAACACAGACTCCAGCACAGACTGCAACACAGACTCCAGCACAGACTGCAACACAGATTCAGTTGGCTTCTCTCAAAATGTAAAGGAGCCCACCCACCACTTTAATCATACTCTGGATCTTGTCCTGACATATGGCACAGCAGAGATGTATAAAGTACTGGAGTAGAGGAGTGGAGTAGAAGTACAAGTACTATATAAAAAAATTGACTTGAGTAAAAGTTGAAGTGTTCTTTCAACACCATACTCAAGTGGAAGTACAGAAGTACTCAATTTTTTTGGTACTTAAGTATTGCAAGTAGAAGTATTTCAAAAATTGCTACTCAAGTACCGAAAGTACAAGTACAAGTAAAAGTACAAGTACTGTGTATATTAAAGAAAGGCAGTCAAAAGTTTGATTATCATTGTTTATATTATTTCAAACATTTGAAAGGCACAATGTATTTGGCTGAAGCTGGAGTACAATGATAAAAGGCCATACAAGTGTTTACAAAAAAACAAACACAAATAAAACATCTCAAAAGGCCAGAGGGGCAGTCCACAGAGCAGCTAAAAGACAAACCTGGACAAGGTGTTCCTGGAACGTCATCCATCTCGATATCGGACAGTAAGCTGACGCATTTTGTCCTCAATACTTGCAAGCAACAGCGCAAAAGGCGGAGACGAAGCCTGCGTTTTTTTTATAGGCTTGATCGCTCAAATCGCCCAATGATGAGCCAGCTTCATTGACCGTGACAGCGCCATCTACTGCTCTGGCATTGATACTATGACTTGGGGATGATTAATAACGTTTTCATAATAGTAACGAGTAACGATTCAGCACGTGAAAAATGTATCAGAGTAAAAGTATTAAATTAATCAAAAATATATAGTGGAGTAAAAGTGAAAGTAGGGGAAAAAATATGTACTCCAATAAAGTACAGATACTGCATTTTAGTACTTAAGTACAGTACTTAAGTAGTTCTACTTCGTTACTATACATCTCTGTGGCACAGAAACTGAAAACTTAACAGTATTCCCTGAAAGCTCCCTCCTGTCTGATCATTTCTTAGTAACATTTACATTTACTTTAATGGATTACACAGCAGTGGGGAATAAGTTTTATTACAGTAGAAGTCTTTCTGAAAGTGCTGTAACTAAGTTTAAGGATCTAATTCCTTCATTGTTATGCTCTTCAGTGCCATGTGCCAACACAGTGCAGAGCAGCTACCTAAACTCTGCTCCCAGTGAGGTCGATTATCTCGTCAATAGTTTTACATCCTCACTGCGTACGACTTTGGATACTGTGGCTCCTCTGAAAAGGAAAGCTTCAAATCAGAAGTGCCTGACTCCGTGGTATAATTCACAAACGCACAGCTTAAAGCAGATAACCCGAAAGCTGGAGAGGGAATGGGGTCTCACTAAATTAGAAGATGCTCATTTAGCCTGGAAAAAGAGTTTGTTGCTCTATAAAAAAAGCCCTCCTTAAAGCTAGGACATCTTACTATTCATCATTAATTGAAGAAAATAAGAACAACCCCAGGTTTGTTTTCAGCACTGTAGCCAGGCTGACAAAGAGTCAGAGCTCTGTAGAGCCGAGTATTCCTTTCACGTTAACTAGTAGGGACTTCATGGATTTCTTTACAAATAACATTTTAGACATTAGAGAAAAAATTATTCATAACCATCTCAAAGATTATTCTTCATGTTCGTCTGCTTTCAGCACTGCTGGTATTTGTTTAGACTCTTTTGCTCCAGTTGATCTTTCAGAGTTAACTTCAATAGTTACTTTGATACTGTTGATCATAACATTTTATTACAGAGATTAGAGCATACTATAGGTATTAAAGGTACTGCACTGCAGTGGTTTGAATCATATTTATCTCATAGACTCCAATTTGTTCATGTAAATGGGGAGTCTTCTCCAGACACTAAGGTTAATTATGGAGTTCCACAGGGTTCTGTGCTAGGACCAATTCTATTTACATTATACATGCTTCCCTTAGGCAGTATTATTAGAAAGCACTGCATCAATTTTCATTGTTATGCACATGATAATCAGCTTTACCTATCAATGAAGCCAGATGACACACATCAATTAGTTAAACTGCAGGAATGTCTTAAAGACATTAAGGACTGGATGACCTCTAATTTCCTGCTTCTAAATTCAGATCAAAATGAAGTTCTTGTACTCAGCCCCACAAACATGGTGTCTAACCAGATACTTACTCTGGATGGCATTACTTTGGCCTCCAGTAACACTGTGAGAAATCTAGGAGTCATTTTTGACCAGGATATGTCCTTCAATGCACATATTAAACAAATATGTAGGACTGATTTTTTGCATTTGTGCAATATTTCTAAAATTAGAAACATCCTTTCTCAGAGTGATGCTGAAAAGCTCATTCATGCATTTATTACTTCTAGGCTGGATTATTGTAATTCATTATTATCAGGCTGTCCTAAAAGCTCCCTGAAAAGCCTTCAGCTGATCCAAAATGCTGCAGCTAGAGTACTGACAGGGACTAGAAAGAGAGAGCAGATTTCTCCCATATTGGCTTCTCTTCATTGGCTCCCTGTTAAATGTAGAATAGAATTTCTTTTAATGCCGTGTGATCTACATTTTTTTCCCAACTTCACTGGGGGTTCTGTGCGATCTACCTGCACTCCTCTTGCGATCGACCAGTAGATTGCGATCGACGTATTGGGCATGCCTGTGATCAAGCTTATAGTTAGGGCTGGATCAGGTGATCCTGAACCCTCCCTTAGTTATGCTGCTATAGGCCTAGGCTGCTGGGGGGTTCACATAATGCACTGAGTGTTTCTTTTCATTCACCTCTTTTCACTCTGTTTATACTCCACTCTGCATTTAATCATTAATTATTATTAATCTCTGTCTCTCCCTCCTCAGCAGATGACCCCCCCTCCCTGAGCCTGGTTCTGATGGAGGTTTCTTCCTGTTAAAGGGAGTTTTTCCTTCCCACTGTCACCAAGTGCTGCTCATAGGGGGTCGCTTGGACTGTTGGGTTTTCTCTGTATTATTATAGGGTCTTTACCTACAATATAAAACACCTTGAGGCGACTGTTGTGATTTGGCAGTATACAAATAAAATTGAATTGGTAAATGGACTAGTTCTTATATAGCGCTTTTCTACTCTGACTGAGCACCCAAAGTGCTTATACAGCACATTTGCATTCACACTCATTCATACAAGCACTTCTATCTGTATCTAAGCTACGTGCTTACCGTTTACCATCCACACACTTTCATACTCCAGCACTTGTGTCAGAGAGCAACTTGGGGTTCAGTATCTGGCCCAAGGATACTTTGGCATGCAGCCAGGAATTGAACCACCAACCTTCTGATTAGTAGGTGACCTGCTCTACCTCCTGAGCCACAGCCACAATTGAACTGAAGCAAAGAACATTTAACTGTGTGTTTAAACTCCACAAACAGGCTGAAAGTCACTGTGTGTGTGTGTGTGTGTGTGTGTGTGTGTGTGCGCGCATGGGTGTGTGAGTGTGTGTGTGAGAGAGAGGATGAAGTCAGAGGGGTCAGGGGTGTTGGTGGGTTCAGAGTTTAAGTACAGGACATCCCCTGACCCAGGTCACGCTCAGACGGCACCCTGAGAGTTTGTTTTCTGGGGGGCTGTGTGTGGCGGCAGGGAGCTTGTTGTACCTGGACAAACACAAAAGCAGGCCAGGCAGCGGGGGGGCAGCTTGCTAAAATAAACATCAAAGCCTGCAGGCCATGTCCCACTTTTGTTGCCTGGAAATGTCCGGTTGCCTCTCGGGGGGTGGACGAGGTGAGGGGGAACAGGAGCCTGCCAAATTTCCTCTCCAGTTTTCTTCCTTTGGATAAATAAATCATACAACCTTTCCCAGCATTTCTCTCTCTCTTTTCTACTTTCACTAATTTCTCAAGCTATTTTGGTCCTTCGGGTGGGGGGGTCCCTGTTTAAGCTGTGGTTAGCTTTGGGGAGCCCCATACCAAATATAACTATTTTATATGTTATAGATTTCAAATTTGTATTTTAATTGATTTGTGAATAAAGTGAAACTGAATAATCGCTGTATCCAAGTGATGAATAAAATATATCTTGTCATACTAAAGATAATTGCAGCACATTTCTCAAAATATGGTTAAAATGTGTTCTATATATTTGGTTTAGGAACAAAAGGCCTTCACACCTGGACAGGTAGCAGGAGGTTTTTAGCTTAATTATTACTGCAGTGGCTGTAATAATGACACCATCAGTGTAGATCTTTGCCCTATAAGCCTCCTCTCTCTGCCACCTGTTAAGAAGCCATGTCCTGTTAAGAGGACAGCTCCTTTCCCCCAGGTAGATACTGGCAGCCCTCCTCAGGTAGGCGAACCCTGCCTGGAAAAAGAGCCTCTGAAGGAGGAGGCAGAGTGATGGTGACTGAAGTAATCAGTCTGAGGTCTGGGACTTCAAAAATCATTAACATTAATAAAAGCAGGTATTTTACAAAAGAATGCATTATTTGTTCAGATAAGGATTAAAAAGAAAAAGAAAAAAAGAAAGTGCTTTTAATGCTTCTCGTGTCAAAATAAGCTTCTCTCATTTCTCTGAAGCAGCGCTGGCCGGTTCCTGAATCACTCGGGTTAATGAGTCAAATCCTCCCGATGAATCATGAATCACAAATCCGACATTTCCATTAACCGGATCGTATGAGTCCTATGACCAGCTGCTGTAGCTAAACACAAAAGGCGATCGAGTGGACAGTGGATTTACTGGAAAAAATGTATCTGCCTTTCTCAGGTTATAAAATTATGTAAATACAACCTCGGATGAACAATAACACCTGATATATTACACATCATTCTACAGTGAGAAAGGTTATTCACAAGTGTAAAACATTCAAGGCAGTCACCAGTATTCCCAGGACTGGACGTCCCACCAAATTCACCCCACCGTCAGAGCGTGCAATGCTCAGAGGAACTCTGACAAACCCAAGAGCTCCATCACAGACTCTACAGACCTCAGTTAGCATGTTAGAGGTTAAAGTTCATGACAGCACAATTAGAAAGACTGAACAAGTATGGCTGTTTGGAAGGGTTTCAGGGAAAGCCTCTTCTGTCTGAAAATAGCAGCTGAACAATAGGCCTCATTCATACATGCATGGAAACATTGTCACACTGCACAAAAATCACTGTCAGATTAATGACACGTACACTGGCCAATTCTGGTCTTACCGTCATGCACATGTTAGTCAGTCATACTCATTCCAAATCCACAGACTCACATTTCTACATATAAGGAAACACGTTTACCTCCAGGTGATGGTGTTGCCAACTTAGCGACTTTTTCAAAAATGCAATTAGTGACAAATCTAACAACTTTTTCTGGTATTAGAGACTTTTGGAGAGTATCGGAGACTGCACGTGAAAGCAGAAATCCTCCACCATCACAGTACTGACAGGTGTTTAGCTGGTCTTAAGCTTTGACTTTTAGGACTTCCAATAGTGACTTTTCTAATTGAGGAGTTGGCAGCATTCCCAGCTGATGATGAAGCAGCTTATGCCTGCAGCACAAAGGTAAGAAAGAAGCAGAAAGTCCGAGTGCAGAAACTTAGTGTCTGCGAAGCCAGCCAGAAAACGCAGTTTTACTTTATTTAATTGTAATTCTGAGCTTTGTTTCCCTGTTTTTTTGTTTTGCTTATGATGTTTAAGGAAAACTGCAAAGTATAACCAAAAAGAAACAAGAATAAAAATCATTTAATAGTAAACTAGTAGTACGGTGATCCCTCACCTATCGCGGGGGTTACGTTCCAGAGACCCCCGCGATAGGTGAAAATCTGCAAAGTAGCAGCGTTATTTTTTTATTTAATTTTTTTCTAAGGCTTTATAAACCCTTCCCACACTCCTATAAAACTTTTGGACACTTATAAACACTTCATATGCTCTTAAATTTCACAAAAACATTGCAGAGCTACACTACGCACAGAGATCAGACGTTGATGCGACGGTCACTGAGCCAATCGGCGCCCAGGATACCGAACACAGTGCTGTGGTTGGTCGCCTTCCATTCCATCAGCCAATAGTGTGCTGTGTACAATCTCATGCTGGCAAACTTGCGCAAGCGGTAGTGGTGTACAGTACTGCGTTTCTACTGTGTACAGTACGGTATTCATCCGCTGATGAAATAAAATTAAAATCTCATGATATAATGAAAACTCTGCGATACAGAATTAGATATATTTTTTAAAAACCTGCAATACAGTGAAGCCACAATAAGTGAAGCACGATATATCGAGGGAGTCGTCTATTAGTCTTCATTTGAAAGATGTGAGTTTTAAATTTCCTTAGACAGCCTGGCCTTCATCATTTATTTGTATGCACAGACAACGAAGGCAAAGCAGTTGTGAAGGTCGGCTGCGGGGCCAGCGGCGGAAACAGCAATGCCGGACCCACCGGCTCAGGCGGAGCGGGAACCACGGGCTCAGGCCTCAGATGCTGGAGGCTCAGACCTCTTTTGTCTTGGGGCTGGCCAAGGCGTGAACAGAAGAGCCTCCAGTGTCAGCAGACACAGACAAAACAGTGCTTGGCTGAGCGCTAGCTGCTCGAGCCAGTTCACTTGCCCAGGTCAGAACTGTGCAGGTTGTGGAGACTGTGCAAACCGCAGAGACAGAGGCACAGCAGCAGGTGACACTGAAGACTCTGACGGTGCTGATGCAGGAGACACTGAAGACTGTAGAGATGCTGCAGCTGAAGAACCTAGCAACTGGAGAGGATGAGCTACATGCTCTGAAGACTGCTGAGGAGCTGCAGCTGCTTTTGAAAACTGAAGAGCAACCTGGGTCCGCTCTGCAAGGCGTGCAGCTGTCTCCATACGACTGGGGCTGCTTACAAGGGACCACTGTTATCCCCTGAGGCTGAAGACCTGGCCGGACCTTGGCTGCCCCCACCACAGAACAGGAACTGGTGCAGGAGCGGGCCCGTCCTTGGCCACCCCCACCTGCGGAGACAGAATGGGTGTGGGTCCCTCACAGGAGCATAGCTCAGAGTTCACAGTCTCTTCTATGGCCAATTTATTAACAACAGTCTCAGTCTTAAAAAATGCAGTCCTTGTTTTTACAGTTCTTTGTGGTGGTCCAGGGAAAAAGTCAGTTTCACTTACTGCAGAAAAGTTCTCCGATGGCCCGGTGCCAGCATACCGCAGAGGACATCTGCAGCCACGAGGCAGCTGCTGAGGAGGAGGGAGGTGAGCGGTGCTGCCGAGGTCCCTTCCCCAAGCCGGGACCTCCCAGGGCTACCCGTGTGCCCCGGAAAGGTGACTCAGGCCCCGTTTACACGAGAAAGTTTTCAGATGAAAACCACTAAGTTTTGCAGCATTTTCAGTGGTGTGTGTTTTGGTGTAAACGGACATCGTTTCGTGTGAATGTGCTACTTTTCAAAAACAGCTGAGCAAAGCAATGCACAGGTGAACAGAATCTTACTAATTAGACAAGGGAAGCAAAACCAAACAGTGCACACAGGACAAGGACTGACAAAATAACACAAATGACTAACATGACAAAATGCAGACTGGAACTGGAAGAACAGGAAACCAGGAATTTAATATGAAGTATAGCCAAGAACGCTCAGAAAATGAAACTAAGGTCTGAGGATGCAAACAAGGAAATCCACTAGAAACTATTAGAAAAACACACTCAAAACTGCAAAAACCCATAACTGCAAAAACACTGGGAGACCTTAAATAACAGACTATGAAAGTCCAAACCGGGACACAGATCCAGGACCAGCTGTGGTGAGACCTTCAGAGAGCTGTGCATAAATGAATGCTGCAAACTTCAATGAACTGAAGCTACGCTGTGAAGAAGAGTGGACCAAACTTCCTCCACGGTGATGTGACAGACTGATGATGTCACAGGAAACCATCACTGCAACTTCCTGCTGCTGGAGGAGGTTCTGCAAGCTGCTGAATCAGGGGGTGGACTCAGTTTTTCCACTCACTGCTTTTTAGCTCAGGTTTTGTTAAATAAAGAATCACACGTTGTCCATCTGAGGTTGTATTCAAAGAATTATGAAGAATTGTTTTTTAGTATATATAATCATAAAATGTTAGAATTGAAAGAGAGTGCCCTTTTTTCCACATGACTGGATAAAACCCAAATTTAACACTTTGGGTTCATGCTGATGTAGTTTATTACATCAGCATAAAAAAACTAGTACATACAGTGATGCCTTTGCGTGAACATTATAGCTACTTTTAATTCATCTATCTGTACATGATTTAAATCTTTGCATGTGTCACATTTCAGTCACAGGATCTCTGCACACTGCTCTGTTTCACTAAGTTGGAAAAACTAATGCAAAGCAGTGCCGGCCGGTTCCTGACTCTCCCGGATTAATGAATCTTCCTGCTGAATCATGAGTCACAACTCTCAGGTCTCCAGGTCTAGGGGTGAGGGGAGTAACACAAGGCTGGATGAAAGAGCACAAGGAGGTCTTTTAGGGTGCTTTAAAAGCTTTATAAATATTAACAATAAATAAGTACTGAAATACACTGGTGTTTGTTATGTAGCTGATTTTATGCACATGCTATTGTTATTTGCACATTTAGCCGTTTTTTTCAGCTTGGCTGTTTTTGTTTATATATTTAATATTCTAAGTTTATATTCTGATTTGTACACTGCATTTTTTGCTATTTATATCTCAGCATATTATTATTTTATATTCAGCTTATAGCTTTGGCACATTTGGCAGTCTTTGTTTTTATTTGGCTGTTTTTCTAAATGTAATATTTTTTTATCTTGTAATTTTCCAAATTTGTTCAGTTTGTTGTGTTTAAGTCTTGTCTTTTGGTGTGTCAAATTTAAATTAAAAAACTTAAACAGTAAAATAAAAATGTTGGGTCACATTAATGAACTCAGTTTACCACCACTGCTGTTTGAATCGGGGTGTGTGTAAATACCTCAGCACAGAGGAGAGGCATGTGTGTGTGTGTGTGTGTGTGTGTGTGTGTGTGTGTGTGTGTGTGTGTGTGTGTGTGTGTGTGTGTGTGTGTGTGTGTGTGTGTGTGTGTGTGGAGGGATGGGGGCTGGGTGGAGATGATTGTGCCCATCTGTGGTGGATGCCAGGTGTGCAGCTCTCCTCTCCCCATTCCCTTCTCTGCTTCTTCATGATGACCACACACACACACACACACACACACATACACACACACACACACACACACACACACACACACACACACACACACACACACACACACACACACACACACACACACACAGACTTTCATGCATGCAATCACCCTCCATCAGCACTCTCCAGCTGTCAGGAAGAGCAGCAGCCAGTCACTGTTGGTCTAACTGGTACCACAGGGCAGCAGTCTGTGCACATACTGAATACATGTGGAAATGTACACGCTTCACTTCATATCTACACGTGTGTTAAAGTGCTGTAAATGTATGTGGACCAGCTTCTAACAGTTCCCACCACAGGCAGTTGAGACTGCTTTAATGAAATGTTTGAAACATCTGATGTCACTAGCAAGAAAGATGAAAAGCTTTAGTTTTCCAAAAATGTCTTGTTTTGCATTTTTTAACTTGTGAAACAATTTCAACCCAGACCAGACATCATCGTTTCTCCCCGACCTCCAGGCCTGCCTCATAAAGTCGCTGTAGAAGCCAGTCGTGCAGCGTGACAGCCATCTTGGAGCAAAATCTGGGCAGTTATTTTGAAGCTCCTTTATAGATGAACGAGGAGATTCATAAATTTAACTTCAAATGGGTGTAAAAATTCCACAATTACCATCAAATCTGATTTAAAAGTTTGTTCCAAGGTAAGGGTTAAAATTGTTCTTCTACACACAAACTCACATGACAATACAGCTTTATTACCGGTCCAATCCAGAGCACCGACACTGTCTCTGGCACCTCCCACCAAAGCGCTAAACAACTGCCATCTAATTCACAGGATGGATACCAGGGATGCTCCTGGCAACTAATTTCTTAGTCGACTAAACAAGAAAAAAAAAATTAGGCTAACCGACTAGTCTGAAACTAAGAAACATGGATATCAAATTAAATTTTATGCCTGATTAATGGTCAATGTCAAAAACTGTCTAAACAAAGACATTTGAAACCATTTATCACGTTCTTCTATAATGAATTGCACTTTAATTGCTGCTTAACTGTGCAGCACCGCATCATGAACACCGCAGGTTACAAACAGACAACGAAGAAAAAACTTAAAATCAGTTGTTAAATATATGAAAACACGTTACTGCAAATGATGTTCACGCATCACTGAATCTGAGAAAATAACATTAGAAAAATGAATAAACTTGTGGCGCATTGTGAATGATGCTCGTTATTCTACAATTCATGTCATGCATCAAAACAATACAATCATCCATGTTCTTCCGCTTATCCGGGCCGGGTCGCGGGGGCGGCATCCTGAGCAGTGGAGCCCACACCTCCCTCCCCCCTCCAGCCTCCTCCTCCAGCTTACCCCTGAGTCAGACTTCAGCGCTGGGTCTTTGTAGAGCTACGACATAACCTACGTAAGTGGCTGATGTTGCTGCAGCATTTATACCTGTGCAGGTGTGTTAGTGTGTTAATGAACTTTCGGTCGTGTCCTGGTGCTTTACATGCGGTGTCGGTGGACAGAAACATAAAATGGATCTTTTTCCCTCCTGGGTCCGACTCTCTGCTGTGGTCAGTTTGTTGAGGTGCAAACACATTTGTGCCTCTAGTTTTTTCGCATACTTGGGGAAGTAGCCGGAAATACAGGGGAGAGAGGGTGTTTCTAGAATAGAATAAAATACAATAGAATAGAACTTTATTGTCATTATACATACAGTCAAATTAATCATTATGCATACAATGAAATTCCATTCAAAACAAACCATCCAGAGAAGAACAGACAAGACTAACATAGGGGAGATGGGTGTCTGCAGCCGCTCCCACTAAGGGCACCGCCGGTACAATCAATCCCCGGAAGAAAGGAAACAGACACACACAGGGTAGTTAGGTTAAAAAAAATTCACCTGGTACCAGGGTCCAAAAAAACCCACCTTAAGCAAATGGTAAATGGACTAGTTCTTATATAGCGCTTTTCTACTCAGTCAGAGCACTCAAAGCGCTTATACAACACGTTTTTTACATTTACCCATGCACACCCATTCATACAAGCACTTCCATGTTTACTAAGCTAATCCATCCATCCATTTTCTTCCGCTTATCCGGGGCCGGGTCGCGGGGGCAGAAGCCTAAGCAGAGAAGCCCAAGCTTCCCTCTCCCCAGCCACCTCCTCCAGCTCATCCGGAGGGACCCCAAGGCGTTCCCAGGCCAGCCGAGATACATAATCTCTCCAGCGTGTCCTGGGTCTACCACGGGGCCTCTTCCCGGTGGGACATGCCCGGAACACCTCACCCAGGAGGCGGCCAGGAGGCATCCTAATCAGATGCCCGAGCCACCTCAACTGGCTCCTTTCGATGTGGAGGAGCAGCGGCTCTACTCTGAGCCCCTCCCGGATGGCCGCACTCCTCACCTTATGTCATGTCCTGGGCCGTTGGCCCAGCGTTTTGTGTTAATAGTTTATTTCCTGAGTTTGTCCTCCCTGTATGTTTGTCATGTTCCCAGTGTTGTGACTTGTCTGCGTGTTCCTTGGTTTATCACTTCCTGTTTTATTTTGCCAATGTGATTTCCTTGTGCTTTGTGTTTAGCTTTGCTTCCCCTGTGTAATTAGTTTCATTTGCCTCACCTGTTGTTCCCTGCTGTTTCCTCTTGCCCTGATTACCCATTGTGTATTTAAGCCCTCAGTTTTCTTTTGTTCTCTGTCGCGTCGTTGACGTTGTGTGTCCGTGTGTTTCTGTGTTCCTGTGTTCCCGTGTTCCCTGCGCCTGCCCTTCGTCTCCCTGTGCCTCCCTTCCAAGGTTTTTGTATTTTTGTGTTTCCCCGGTGGAATAAACGCCCTTTTAAGTTACCCCTGGAGTCCTGCGTTTTTGCCCTTCCTTGCCCGTTTCCTCCCCGGCCATGACAGAACGACGCGACCAAACTATGGACCCCGCAGATATAAGGACCCTCTCTGAGCAAGAAGAGAAGATCCAGGAGCTCAAGGATTTCTCCGAGAGAATTGTTCAGGCCCCCACCAGTCACCACCGGTTAATACAATTAGCTTTCTGTTGTGGACTTATTTCGTCCTCCACCTGGCTCCTCACCCATCCTGACACCGCTTCACTTGCCCATTCAATAATCATGCTCCGAAAGAACCTACAATATGAACTGCACAATATTGGCCGCCCAGTCCAGGGCAGGGACTCAAATTTTTTTCTTCAAGCCATCACTAATGCACCTCTCCTGCAGCCAGACGGCTTATCCTCGTCTCCTCCTCTCCATGGCCCCTCATCGCCACCGGCACTGCCTTGCTCTCCGGCCCTGCCATCTTCCATTCCACTCACCTCTCCCCAAGACCCGAGCGGTATAACGCCGCGGACATTGTCACCGCTTCACGCACAGGCCACCACCTCCGTGAGTACCACCGGGCTCGATATTATTGCGGCAAGTGATGAGACTTTTTCCCACTCCACCGTCGCGCAGCCCGACCTCTGTTGGCTGCCGCAAGATGTAGAAATCATTGATTCTCCTCTGCTAGTGGACATTCTGGATGCAGAGAATCGTGCCTCCCACTCCAACAGAAAGCGGAGGAAGCAGCGCACCCGGCATCGTCACGCTCCCCCCCGGTCGCGCTCGCCCCTGTCTGCTGTGATGCCAGCTCGTCTCCAGGAGCCCCAGGTTCCGCCAGCCTCTGTGAAGCTCTCTGCACCCGTTCCTGTTTCGCGGGTGGGGGCAACCACGGACGGGCTGACCTCTGCGCCCGTTCCTGTTTCGCGGGGGGAGGCAGCCACGGACGGGCTGACCTCTGCGCCCGTTCCTGTTTCGCGGGGGGAGGCAGCCACGGACGGGCTGACCTCTGCGCCCGTTCCTGTTTCGCGGGGGGAGGCAGCCACGGACGGGCTGACCTCTGCGCCCGTTCCTGTTCCGCGGGGGGAGGCAGCCACGGACGGGCTGACCTCTGCGCCCGCTCCTGTTCCGCGGGTGGGGGCAGCCAGGTCCAAGCCTTCACAGCAGTTTTCAGTGTCGTCCACAGTGCCTCTTCAGCCTGTCTCTCAGTCAGCTGTAGCTCCAGCCACCTCCCAGTCTCAGTCAGCTGTAGCTCCAGCCACCTCCCAGTCTCAGTCAGCTGTCGCTCCAGCCACCTCCCAGTCTCAGTCAGCTGTCGCTCCAGCCACCGCTCAGTCTCAGTCAGCCTCTGTAGCTCTCCCCGCTTCACCTTCCCCAGAGCCAGCTCTCCCCGCATCAGCTCCCTCAGCCTCAGCTCTCCCTAGCTCTCAGTCTGTCTCCACGCAGTCAGCTCTCTCTAGCTCTCAGTCAGTCTCCACGCAGTCGGCTCTCCCTCAGTCTGCTCCCACGCAGCCAGCAGCTCTCCCTCGCCCTCAGTCAGCTCTAGCTCCAGTCGCTCTCCCTCGCCCTCAGTCAGCTCTAGCTCCAGTCGCTCTCCCTCGCCCTCAGTCAGCTCTAGCTCCAGTCGCTCGCCCTCGCCCTCAGTCAGCTCTAGCTCCAGTAACTCTCCCTCGGTCCCCAGTGTCAGCTGTTTCAGTGCCCTCTCAGTCAGTTCCCTCAGCCCCTGTCTTAGTTCCTTCGGTTTTGGTCCCAGTTCCCTCAGCTCCTGCTCCTTCTGTAGCTCCAGTTGTGTCAGCTCCCTCTCAGGCCCCAGTGTTAGCTAGCTCTCGGTCTGTTTCCACGCAGCCAGATCTCCCTAGCTCTCGGTCTGTTTCCACGCAGCCAGATCTCCCTAGCTCTCGGTCTGTTTCCACGCAGCCAGATCTCCCTAGCTCTCGGTCTGTTTCCACGCAGCCAGATCTCCCTAGCTCTCGGTCTGTTTCCACGCAGCCAGATCTCCCTAGCTCTCGGTCTGTTTCCACGCAGCCAGATCTCCCTAGCTCTCGGTCTGCTTCCACGCAGTCTGCTCTCTCTCGCTCCCGGCCTGCTTCCACGCGGCCAGTCGTCTCCCGGCCTGCTTCCACGCGGCCCGTCGTCTCCCGGCCTGCTTCCACGCGGCCAGTCGTCTCCCGGCCTGCTTCCACGCGGCCAGTCGTCTCCCGGCCTGCTTCCACGCGGCCAGTCGTCTCCCGGCCTGCTTCCACGCGGCCAGTCGTCTCCCGGCCTGCTTCCACGCGGCCAGTCGTCTCCCGGCCTGCTTCCACGCAGTCCCCTGCACCTCGGCTATTCCTCGAGCAGCCCCTGCTGCTCAATAAAGCAGCAGTGTGCCCTGTTCCGCGGTCCCAGCCTACGCATCCGGTGCCTCACTATGTAGGCCCCGTTCAGCCCATGGGCTCAGCTCACTCCAAGCCGATGGGGGTCTCCGCTCATTCCGAGCCGATGGGGGTCTCCGCTCAGTCCGAGCGCTCCGCGCCAGAGGGCCCCGCTCAGTCCGAGCCGATGGGGGTCTCCGCTCAGTCCGAGCCAGGGGGTCCCGCTCAGTCCGAGCCGATGGGGGTCTCCGCTCAGTCCGAGCGCTCCGCGCCAGAGGGTCCCGCTCAGTCCGAGCCGATGGGGGTCTCCGCTCAGTCCGAGCGCTCCGCGCCAGAGGGTCCCGCTCAGTCCGAGCCGATGGGGGTCTCCGCTCAGTCCGAGCGCTCCGCGCCAGAGGGTCCCGCTCAGTCCGAGCCGATGGGGGTCTCCGCTCAGTCCGAGCCAGGGGGTCCCGCTCAGTCCGAGCACTCCGCGCCAGAGGGTCCCGCTCAGTCCGAGCCGATGGGGGTCTCCGCTCAGTCCGAGCACTCCGCGCCAGAGGGTCCCGCTCAGTCCGAGCCGATGGGGGTCTCCGCTCAGTCCGAGCGCTCCGCGCCAGAGGGTCCCGCTCAGTCCGAGCCGCCAGGGGGTCCCGCTCAGTCCGAGCCGCCAGGGGGTCCCGCTCAGTCCGAGTCTTCGGAGTGTTCCGCTCAGTCCGAGCCGCCGGAGTCTTCGGAGTGTTCCGCTCAGTCCGAGCCGCCAGGGGGTCCCGCTCGGTTCGGACCTTCCGAGTTTCCTGTGTCCTTGACCGCCCTGGGCTCAGGGGAGTCCGGGCATGTTGCGGCTCTGGTGTGTCTTCGTCGTCGCCGCCGCCGCCGCTGGGGGCGCGGTCGGCCTCCAGTGTCTTCTCCTCGTCTCCGCCGCCGCCGCTGGGAGCGCGGTCGGCCTCCAGTGTCTTCTCCTCGTCTCCGCCGCCGCCGCTGGGCGCGCGGTCGGCCTCCAGTGTCTTCTCCTCGTCTCCGCCGCCGCCGCTGGGAGCGCGGTCGGCCTCCAGTGTCTTCTCCTCGTCTCCGCCGCCGCCGCTGGGAGCGCGGTCGGCCTCCAGTGTCTTCTCCTCGTCTCCGCCGCCGCCGCTGGGAGCGCGGTCGGCCTCCAGTGTCTTCTCCTCGTCTCCGCCGCCGCCGCTGGAAGCGCGGTCAGCCTCCGGTGCCTGCTCCCCGTCGCCGCCGCCGCTGGGAGCGCGGTCGGCCTCCAGTGACTCCTCCTCGTCGTCGCCGCCGCCGCTGGGAGCGCGGTCGGCCTCCAGTGACTCCTCCTCGTCGTCGCCGCCGCCGCTGGGAGCGCGGTCGGCCTCCAGTGACTCCTCCTCGTCGTCGCCGCCGCCGCTGGGAGCGCGGTCGGCCTCCAGTGACTCCTCCTCGTCGTCGCCGCCGCCGCTGGGAGCGCGGTCGGCCTCCAGTGACTCCCCCTCGTCGTCACCGCTGGGAGCGCGGTCGGCCTCCAGTGATTCCTTCTCGTCCTCGCCGCCGCCGCCGCTGGGAGCGCGGTCGGCCTCCCTCGTTGGGACTTTGCTTTGTGGCCCCTTGGCCTCTGCGGCCTCCTGAACTGTGTGTTTTTTGTTTTGGATTTCCCACTGACTCCCCTGAACTGTGGACTGTTTTTTCCCCTGCTGTTTTTGTTTTGTCATAGCTCCTGGACTGTTCCTTGTTTCGACCCCCTATTTTGGACATTGGAGCTCTCCGGCCTTGTGCCGTCGCTTTTTGTTTCATCCGGTTGTTTTTTTTTTTGTTTTCTCATCCCCGTGTTTTTGCTCTGGTTTTTGGACTGTATTCAGCTTGTGCCATTGCTTTTCTTTGTTCGGTTCCTTGTGCTTATTGTTTTTTGCCCTTGTGCTCTACCCTTGCTCCAGTGCTTCCTTGTGTTTTTGGGTTTGTTCCTGACTTTGTTTGCTCCCTGTCTGTTTTTGTTTCGGGCCCTCCTTCCTGGTCCCCCGCCTCCCGCCCTTGTCTGGTTTTGTTTCTGGTTTTGGCCGTCGGGAGCCGGCCTTTGAGGGGGGGGTACTGTCATGTCCTGGGCCGTTGGCCCAGCGTTTTGTGTTAATAGTTTATTTCCTGAGTTTGTCCTCCCTGTATGTTTGTCATGTTCCCAGTGTTGTGACTTGTCTGCGTGTTCCTTGGTTTATCACTTCCTGTTTTATTTTGCCAATGTGATTTCCTTGTGCTTTGTGTTTAGCTTTGCTTCCCCTGTGTAATTAGTTTCATTTGCCTCACCTGTTGTTCCCTGCTGTTTCCTCTTGCCCTGATTACCCATTGTGTATTTAAGCCCTCAGTTTTCTTTTGTTCTCTGTCGCGTCGTTGACGTTGTGTGTCCGTGTGTTTCTGTGTTCCTGTGTTCCCGTGTTCCCTGCGCCTGCCCTTCGTCTCCCTGTGCCTCCCTTCCAAGGTTTTTGTATTTTTGTGTTTCCCCGGTGGAATAAACGCCCTTTTAAGTTACCCCTGGAGTCCTGCGTTTTTGCCCTTCCTTGCCCGTTTCCTCCCCGGCCATGACACCTTATCTCTAAGGGAGAGGCCAGCCACCCTTTGAAGGAAACTCATTTCTGCCGCTTGTATTCGCGATCTTATTCTTTCGGTCACTACCCAAAGCTCGTGACCATAGGTGAGGGTAGGAACGTAGATCGACCGGTAAATCGAGAGCTTCGCTTTTACGCTAAGCTCCCTCTTCACCACGACGGACCGGTGCAGCGTCCGCATCACTGCAGAAGCAGCCCCGATCCGCCTGTCGATCTCCCGTTCCCTTCGCCCATCACTCGTGAACAAGACCCCGAGATACTTAAACTCCTCCACTTGAGGCAAGAACTCGTTCCTGAGCCGGAGATGGCACTCCACCCTTTTCCGGCTGAGGACCATGGCCTCAGACTTAGAGGTGCTGATTCTCATGCCAGCCGCTTCACACTCGGCTGCGAACCGTTCCACTGCGAGCTGGAGGCCCCCCCCCGATGAAGCCAACAGAACCGCATCATCTGCAAAAAGCAGAGATGAGACTCTGAGGCCACCAAGGAAGAAGCCTTCCGCCACCTGGCTACGCCTAGAAATTCTGTCCATAAAAATTATGAACAGAATCGGTGACAAAGGGCAGCCCTGACGGAGTCCAACACCCACAGGAAACAAATCCGACTTATTACCGGCTATACGGACCAAGCTCTCACTGTGGTTGTACAAGGACTGAATGGCCCGCAACAATGGGCCAGACACCCCATACTCCCGCAGAACCTCCCAAAGAACACCCCGAGGAACACGGTCGAATGCCTTCTCCAAGTCCACAAAGCACATGTAGACTGGTTGGGCAAACTCCCACGCACACTCGAATATCCTTGAGAGGATAAAGAGCTGGTCCAGCGTTCCACGACCAGGACGAAAACCGCATTGTTCCTCCTGAATCCGAGGTTCGACTAACGGACGCACCCTCCTTTCCAGCACCCTGGCATAGACCTTACCGGGGAGGCTGAGGAGTGTGATCCCCCGAAAGTTGGAGCACACCCTCCGGTCTCCCTTCTTAAAGATGGGGACCACCACCCCGGTCTGCCAATCCAATGGCACTGCCCCAGATCTCCACGCGATGTTGCAGAGGCGTGTCAACCAAGACAGCCCTACAACATCCAGAGCCTTCAGGAACTCAGGGCGAATCTCGTCCACCCCAGGGGCTCTGCCACCAAGGAGTTGTTTAACTACCTCAGTGACCTCACCCCCAGTGATGGTCAAGTCATCCCCCTCATCCCCAGACTCTGCTTCCACTACAGAAGGCGTGTCAGTGGGATTCAGAAGGTCCTCGAAGTATTCCTTCCACCGTCCGACTATAGCCTCAGTTGAAGTCAGCAGCACCCCCCCCCGCACTATAAACAGTGTGAGTGAAGCACTGCTTTCCCCTCCTGAGTCGCCTGACGGTTTGCCAGAATCGCTTCGATGCCGTCCGAAAGTCTTTTTCCATAGCCTCACCAAACTCCTCCCACACCCGAGTTTTTGCTTTGGCCACTACCCGAGCTGCATTCCGCTTGGCCTGTCGATACCTGTCAGCTGCCTCCGGAGTCCCACAGGCTAACCAAGCCCGATAGGACTCTTTCTTCAGCTTGATGGCTCCCTTCACCTCCGGTGACCACCATCTGGTTCGGGGGTTACCACCACGACAGGCACCAACCACCTTGCAGCCACAGCTCTGAGCAGCAGCCTCAACAATGGAGGTGCGGAACATGGTCCATTCGGACTCAATGTCCTCAGCCTCCCTCGGAATGCTGTCGAAGTTCTGCCGGAGGTGGGAGTTGAAGATCTCCCGGACTGGGGCTTCTGCCAGGCGTTCCCAGCGCACCCTCACAATACGTTTAGGTGTGCCAGGTCTGTCCAGCATCTTCCCCTGCCACCTGATCCAACTCACCACCAGGTGGTGATCAGTTGACAGCTCAGCTCCTCTCTTCACCCGAGTGTCCAGAACATACGGCCGCAGATCTGATGATACGATTACAAAATCGATCATCGACCTGCGACCTAGGGTGTCCTGGTGCCATGTGCACTTATGGACATCCTTGTGTTCGAACACGGTGTTTGTTATGGACAAACTGTGGTTTGCACAGAAGTCCAATAACAAAACACCATTCGGGTTCAGATCGGGCAGGCCGTTCCTCCCAATCACGCCCCTCCAGGTCTCACTGTCATTGCCCACGTGAGCGTTGAAGTCTCCCAGCAAGACTATGGAGTCACCAGATGGAGCACTCTCCAGCACCCCACCCAGCAACTCCAAAAAGGGTGGGTACCCTGAACTGTCATTCGGCGCATAAGCGCAAACAACAGTCAGGACCCGTTCCCCAGCCCGAAGGCGCAGGGAAACTACCCTCTCGTCCACCGGTGAAAACTCCGACGTACAGGCAGCAAGCCGGGGGGATACAAGAATACCCACCCCAGCTCGCCGCCTCTCACCGAGGGCAACTCCAGACTGGAACAGAGTCCAGCCCTTCTCCAGGAGACTGGTTCCAGAGCCCAGGCCATGCGTTGAGGTGAGCCCAACTATGTCTAGCTGGTATCTCTCAACCTCACGCACTAGCTCAGGCTCCTTCCCCACCAGAGAGGTGACATTCCATGTCCCAACAGCCAGTTTCGATAGCCGGGGATCGGTCCGCCAGGGCCTCCGCCCTCGGCCACCGCCCGACACACATTGCACCCGACCCCTACGACACCTCCTGCGGGTGGTGGGCCTGCAGGAGGGCGGGCCCATGTAACCTCTTCGGGCTGCGCCCGGCCAAGCACCACGGGCTAATGCCTGGCCACCAGACGCTCTCCCTCGAGCTCCCTCCCCAGGCCTGGCTCCAGGGTGGGGCCCCGGTAACCCTATCCCGGGCAGGGTAAACTGTTCCCTTGTTTTTTCACTCATAAGGGTCTTCTGAACCGCTCTTTGTCTGGACCCTCACCCAGGACCAGTTTGCCATGGGAGACCCTGCCAGGGGGACAAGCCCCCAGACAACATAGCTCCTGGGATCACTGGGACACACAAACCCCTCCACCACGATAAGGTGGCGATTCACGGAGGAGTTTACTAAGCTAAGTGCTTTTTAATTATATACCATCCACACACATTCACACTCCGACGGAACGGTCGGAGAGCAACTTGGGGTTAAGTATCTTGCCCAAGGATACATTGGCATGTAACCTGGAGTAGCCAGGAATCGAACCCCTGACCTTCCGACCAGTAGGTGACCTGCTCTACCTACTGAGCTACAGCCACCAAAGCATAGTTAAAGTCAGGAAAGCAATATGGTAGGGTAGGGAGGGCGGGGGGGGGTCAGGGCACTGTGGAGCTAGATGCCAGCTCCTAGCCAAAACAGTTCTCCGGAGGTACACTTCAGGATACGTTGTAAAACTAAAAAATAACTAACAATATTAGCCCTAAAAATATTGGGCCAACATTAACAGCGTTATGGCATTTTTCTATAACGATGTCAGGGCTGCAGCTCCATCTGGTGGCAGATGGCTGCGTAACATTTAGGAGAACCATTTACCGGCACTGGTTATCAGTATAAACCTTAATGATTAGGCTAACCGACTACTACGTCTGGTGCCACTAGTGACAATAGTAACGCTTAGTTGTCTAGTCAACTAATAGGTACAGTAAAAAAAAAATTTTAAAGGAAAAAAAAAAATCCAGATTCTCCAAGAAATCAGACGGTCAGTGATTCAGCAATGATGGAAGACATTTTTAATGGACGACAATTTAGGATAGATGAGGAATACTGGAGCATGCTTAAATTAAAAGGTTAAAGTCTGCAGCTTTTCACTGAGTATTTTGTTTGATTTATATGCAATGTTTTTTATAATATAATTGTAATTCTAAGCATTTTTAGCTTATGGTGTTTTGGAAAACTGTAAATAATAACCAAAAGGCAACAATTATTATTATTATAATTATTATTAGCTATTAGTTACTAGTAGTAGTAGTGTTCATGTTAAAGACTTGTGTTTAAATTTTTGAAGACAGCCAGGCTGGTTCAGACAAAAGGTCTGAGGCACTTGGAGGTGCTGGTCTCTCCAATCTCATTGTACATCCTATATAATGACAATAAAGGCATTCTATTCTATTCTATTCTGGTCTATTCCAGGGTGCTGGAAGGGTGAGTCCGTCTGTTAGTCAAACCTCAGATTCAAGAAAAACAATTTGGTTTTCATCCTGGTTGCAGAACGCTGGACCAGCTCTTCATCTTCTCGAGGACATTCGAGTGTGCGTGGGAGTATGGGATGTCTGGCCCGTTGTTGGGGGCCATTCAGTCCCTGTACAACTGCAGTCAGAGCTGGGTCCGTATTGTCGGCAATACGTCGGACTCTTTTCCTCTGGGTGTTGGACTCCATCAAGGCTGCCCTTTGTCACCGATTGTGAAGCCGAGTGTGAAGCAGCTGGCATGAGAATCAGCACCTCTAAGTCTGAGCCCATGGTCCTCAGCTGGAAAAGGGTGGAGTGCCCACTCTGGCTCAGAGACGAGCTGTTGCCCCAGGTGGAGGAGTTTAAGTATCTTGGGGCACTCGACTTGTACATGAGTGACAGGAGAAGGGAGCGGGAGATCGACAGACGGATTGGGGCAGCGTCTGCAGTGATGAGGATGCTGCACCGGTCATGGTAAAGAGGGAGCTGAGTGTGAAAGTGAAACTGTCAACCTACCAGTCAATCTACGTCCCTACCCTCATCTATGGTCACGAGCTTTGGGTAGTGACCGAAAGAATGAGATTGCGAATACAAGTGGCAAAAATACGCTTCCTCTGAAGGGTGGCTGGCCTCTCCCTTAAAGATAAGGTGAGGAGCGCAGCCATTCAGGAGGGGTTCCAAGTAGAGCTGCTGCTCCTCCACATCGAAAGGAGCCTGACAAGGATGCCTCCTGGGCACCTCTTGTGTGAAGTGTTCGAGCACGTCCTACTGGGAGGAGGCCCCGGGGTAGACCTAGGACATGCTGGTGGGATTATATCTCACAGCTGGCCTGGGAACGCCTTAGTGTTCCCCTGGATAAGCTGGAGGAGGTGGCTGGGGAGAGGGAGATCTGGGGTTCTGTGCTTAGGCTGCTGCCCCCATGACCTGGCTCCACAAAAGTGGAATAAAATGGATGGATGGATGGATGGATGGATGGATGGATGGATGGATGGATGGAAGCTAAAATGGTCAAGAACCAAGCCAATTTTCCAGTAAAATACAGAAGAACCATCCCTTATAGAGCGACAGTATGGACAAATCTGATTGGGGACACTGGACGTACTCCATTATAACCATAAATGAGTGCAGTTTGTTACCCATGTTGTGCATCCTGCTACTAATGTCACTGAACTCAAAGGATGCAGGAGGACAAAACAGACTGAATTCATCAAGTGGCCTGAGATGATCCACATGGAAACCAGTTTGTTCTCCCAGTTAATCCAGTGACTTAGCAACACTCTGCACCCACATGTAGCTCCTGTGTCAGTGAACATGTGAACCTTTTGAGTTTGAGACAGGAATCTGTCCATGCGGTGCTCACTGCTCCATCAGAGAAAAGGTGTGACTGATCATTACATGACAGCAAAGCAACACTCATTTCAGTGACCGTAATGAACACACCGCACTACACAACCTTCAGAACGACAGCCTGTTGTGTTTTAATGACAAATGAGGACATGTGATGACCAGTGGTATAAAAATCAGATTGTAGCAGCCTGCTGGGTCAAAGTTTGCCTCCTTATATGCAGAATGAAGTCCATCAAGGCACCCTGCAAATGCTCAAACTTTAAGTTGTGTAAACTTAACATTTAAAAAGAGTTATACTGTCACGGTCCCGGGCTAGTGGGTGTGTTTTCTGTTTTTTCCTCTTTCTTTCTGGTGTGTGTTTTGGTGGGCGCGTCCCTCTGGAGTGGTAGAGAGGTCTCCTCCCTCGTGGGCTGGTTTTCAGCCCACGAGGGAGCAATCTCCACACCTGTTGCCGATCAGCTCATCCTCCTGCATTACTTAAGCTGGCAGTAGACTGTCATTCGTCGCTGGATCGTTGACTGTGAAACAGTTAGTTTCGGCTCCTTGATGTTCACATCTACTTGTCTTAACCCTGAAAACTTACCTGTGTTTTCCATGTACTCAGATATCGCCCGACGAGCGGAGATCTCCTTGGGAAGCTCACAACCAGATCCCTCTCCTCCGTGTCCGCCTCTCTGCGGGTCCGCCGCACCGCACCCGAAGCTCCTCTCTCTACCTTGGTCACCGGAGTCCCATTCTTCCCCCTCCCCGTGCCTGGCCTACCTGCTCTGTGCTCTTGAGTCACTGTAAATAAACCTTGCACTAAACCCGCCACTCTGCGTCTGCTTCAGTCCTCAGTACCTAACCTTGACATATACTAACTTTCTTATTTAACCCTTTAACTCCAGGCATACGCTGCCGAAGCACCTGCTACCTGCTTTTACTTGCCGTGAACAGCTGACTAACACTGAGCACATCACCACTGACATCTGCTCAAATGTACTTTGAATTACTGTAATTACGCGACCGTGTGTCCTATTGGAAAAGTTTCTGAAAGCTGAGAAGTTGTGCTTCACACCCAACATAGGGACTCATGATGGTCCCTCACAGCCTGCTGCTTCCTCTGCAAGCCACTTTGCATCCCACCTCATCGTTACATCTGTTGTCACTGATGCTGCTCTGTTCTGAGGGTCGTGCCAAAACATGAAATAATCCAGATGGAAAAAGAAACTGAATTCATGCTTCACCGTCACATGTCAGCACTGAGATCTTCCACAGCAGGCCTGTGGTAAAACGTCTTTGCTCATTCAGTAATGGATGCAACCTGAAATGTGTCTGACAGCACTTTAAATAAAAAGTTCTTAGCTTGAGTACACAGAAGGAAATCTTTGGCACAGTAACTGAGTGTTTTTTCTCTGAGTTCAGCCCATGGTGTCCACTGTGCAGCCTGACAGGAAGGGTTTCACTCTGGATTTATTCTGAGTAGTCCGAGTCGTTCGGCTTCGGTGCTTAACCTGAATTAGCCCGTTGTTTTTAATTGAAACCATCCTCAGATAAGAGGCAGCTAACCAAATGAAAAAATGATTTGCTCAGGTTTGCTCTGACTTATGAAATGTGCCGGACTGAAAGAGATCTTATTACACCCGTGTTCCAGGAGAATATGGAGCAGTGCTGTGTGAACAGTTTAACCCTCTGTTCACTGTGTTAAAGTTACATCTATTTATTCAAATGTACATCTGTAGCTCATGAACACACACACTGTGAGCCCACGAGCAGAGCAGCTCGTAAAGCAGGCAGTGACGGGGTGATTGATCCCCTGCTGAAAATGGGCGATATTCTCCCAACATCGATATCAATAAAGCCTCTTAGGCTCGAGGCTTCTCAGGGTCTGCTTTTGTTTCTCTTCCGAGGAGAGCTCAGAAAAATCTATAGACAATTGATGGTGTCTGGGAGAAAGGCTCTATTGGAGTATATCAAATCAACATATCGGAGAAGGGAAAGTTTGGTCTGTGAATTAGACTGTTTTTGCTGCAAGTTCAGCAGCAGGCTAAGAGGGATGGACATGGTTTAAACTGAAGGAAAAAGGTGACAGTAATCTCAAGAACAGGTGGGAAAACGTTTCTTTTATGGTTTGATGGATGAACATGGCACCACACAAGTTGTCGGATTGGTTAAGAAGTGAAGATTGTTCATCCGCTGTGAGTCCACGCTTTTAGATCTCATATGGTGTTGGAAAATGAATCTTAATCTCCTCCTTTTTATGCACCAGCAGGTATTTTAATCAGAAACAACAAACCTTTAACTACGTAACCTGATCCCAACGCTCGTCTGCCACATCTGCAGCGCTCTGTGCTGTTAGCATGGCTTCATGCTTGTAGGTGGGTGCTGCAGGTAAAGCAGGTTCTTAATTTTAATCATGCTAGCATTAGCAAAGTCTTAAATACCAACAGAAACTCCACACAAGGGCAGAAGCTAACACAACTGCTTCACATAGGATCCAGAGCTCAGGTTAGCCTGTTAGCACTGCTTAGCAACACAGATTAAATGTGGAGCTTTGTGTGTGCGTGTGTGTGTGTGTGTGTGTGTGTATGGTGGGGGATATACTGAGTCAGATCTGATGTGTTTTCACAGTGTTAGCTTATAAAAACAGAGTGATGAAGTGCAGCTTCACCCCAACTTCAGCTTTAATTCTGCTTTGTAAAGATGAAGATTGAAGTGGTTACTGTTACTAATTACATATGAATGTTAGTGTCACATTTAAATGCAGAGTGTATGCATCATTTTGAACATGCATTTTGAAGATGCATTTTAGCCCAGACCACCTCATTTTCCCTAAACCTACCTCATTTTTTAAACTAACCAGCGAGTAAAAGTCAAAAATGGACAAACAGGATGCAAACCATAGCAACTTCACATTTACATCACCACTCATCCAACCTCTAAATCTGGAGTTCTCCTTGTGTAGTTCCTGTTCCAGTGGTGGAGGTTCATGTTAAACATGGCGTTTCCAGTAATGAGCTCAGTGTGTGTACAGTAATGCTCTAAACACTCAGTTTATTACAGGTCTTTCTTCTCTGGGACATGTATGATGTCATGGAGAGGGCATAGAAGCTCCACCCACTTTCTGTTTGTGAGGGGCAGCCAATCAGAAGAAGGTTTTCCTAAAGAGGGAGGAGCTAAAACAGCTTAAGACCAAGGATGAGCTGAAGGGCTGCACCAGGACACAGTATGAAATAAAGAAGGATTATTTTGGGCTATGAATCATGCTGAGCTGCTTTGGGAGAGTCCAGGAATGAAATGAGCAGAATAGGTCTCCTCCAAAACAGGAATATTGCCTTTAGGTATACAATATGGCCGTGGACAGCAAAGGACTCTTTTGGTGTAACTTTAAAGATGCTTGCAGGTTCTTACAGACCAGCCTCGTGAATATCGTGTTTGCTTTGTCACAGAACATCCACACCAAATGATTTGTCTTGACTGATTCTCATTTTGTTTATGGAGCTGGAACAAAATGAAAAACCAGAAAGAAGCTAAACAAAGCTCCAGATATGGTGCATCTACTTCATCCTTAAGCAGCCGTAACAAGCTGCAAAACAATGTGGTGTTTATAATTCATAATTATTTTCAGTTCTATCCCTGCTGGTCAGAATAATGTGCTTTTTTTAGGTTTAGTTTTGATCTGCATTGCCCCTCTTTCTCTGTATTTTCACAGGGGGCTGAGTGGTGGAGGAGACCCTAAGCAGGCCAGCCTCTGGGTAATTATTCTTTTCCAATCACTGTGACTGTCTAATTGCAGTGCTAGCTGCTAATTTATGCACGCCTTTGTTTTCTTCAAGGAATGCATTTAAAAAAAAACACATCAAAAGATTTTTGATATGTAAAGAATATAGCCACGCTGCAGGCGCTTAAATAGAAACTCCTTTTTATTTTCATATGATAATAAGTCAGAGAAAATGAGCAAATCAAAAGGGAAGTCATATAATGATGTATGGGCACAAATATGGCACTTATTGTATTTTTGCTCCACTTGAATACATTAGCATATTTCAGTGTTTTTTTTGGGGGGGGAGGGGGGGGGGAGGGGGGTTGCCTTAAGCTGGAGTCATGTAGGACAGCTCACTGACCATCATTCACAAGCTGCTCTGTTTCTGCACCTCGTCCATCAGGCAGCAATCTCAAATACATAACTGGCATTATATTTAATGTAAATGATGTCACCATTAAAGCATGCACGTAAATAGAAGCACACACACACACACATTTATCCACACTGTGACACCAGTGCACATGGGAACAGCAGTATTTGCTTTATGCATGAGGACAGGTAAAAAACACACAGGCCCACCGTGGACACAGGCTGTAATTGAATGTGACTCCTCTGTATACTATCCATAGCTTGGGGATCCTGCCAGCTAATTGGAATATACAGCTCCCTAAACTGCCGCTGAACGCCACAGAGAGGATTGCTGTCAGACCAGCACAGGTTCAGCTGTGGATCTCATACGATAATGTTCAAGCTGTGCTTCGAATTAGAGGATGATTAGAGTGATGAAGATATGCAGATACTCCTGGAAATACAGTATATATACACTGTAGGCCCAATGTCTAGCACAAACCCAGAGGACTTCTGCTATAATGGAGACCACCCACTTCCTGTTTCAGGGGGTGTTCTCAGGCTGCTCCAGAATGAATGGGGCTCTGTGGAGCTGCAGAACAAATGATACATTTTGGGGTAAACTTCCTGTTTTTGACGGAAGGACTCGAGACAGTAGGAGCAGTAACATTTTTATATGTTTTGCAGATTTCAGTTGTAGTAAAATTCCTTTCTCTGAGCATCAGGGACATCGGAGCACCTCAGATAGCTTTACAGTGTTCTCCATTGAAGGAAGCAGCAGCAGCTTCCTGATAGTGTTCCATTCAACCATCATAACCAGCTGCGTCTTGTACACACATGGAAGCTTCTGCTGGGCTTTAACCACACTGTCAACGTCTGCTGGAGTTATGGTTTGGAAATCTGTGCCGGAAGATGTCCGGTCCTAAACCTTTAACCAACCAATCATCACACATTAGCAGAATACTAGCGTTTTAGCTTCACTGTGAGAGAGACTACAGGATAGAAGCATTGTTTTATTTCAGTTATCCATTATGGATTTATTCACACTAAAATAAAATGTGAATGTTTTGTCTAGAACCAGGTCAGAATAGTTACTTTCATGTAGGCTGGTTGGGAGGCTGCTTTGTGGACTCAGAGAGGGCGTAATGTTTATGGACAGAATTTCTAGGCATAGCCAAGTAATGGAAAGTTTCCTCTTTGGTGGTGTCATGACCTCAACTCTGCTGTTTTTTTTTTTTAAACACTTTATTTATAAGGTTTTTTTGAGCATTATACATGGGATACAAAAACACAAGCAATTTGTTTAAGAAATAAAAACAGAAACGTTTTCTTACAAATAACTATGATTTTAACTATGAATTTTTAGAAATACTGTAAAATAATAATTTTAATAATCAACCAACGAGGTTGGACACATTGTGACTCACGGGTATTTCACAGTTCCTCTGACTGTGCCTCTTCGTGCTGATGCAGCAGGTGCCTTTGTCGGTGCAGAACGTGTCATCGACATTGTGGGTTTCGTCGTGGAGAAAATTTGCAAACATGTAAATTTGCCAAGCCGAACACATTCTGTACTGAACAGAGATGGAGGAGATTGATTGACAACCAATCAGGATGCAGAACACAATGCACGTTCATACACTGTAAAAAAAAAAAGCATTAAAAAACTGCAATAAAAAAATACGAGAAACAGCGAGGCTGCGAAGGGTGAAGCGCGTTTATAGTGAGGGTTCACTGTATATATATATATATATATATATATATATATATATATATATATATATATATAGATCAATAAACTGATCCACAAAGCCAGTGATGTGGTGGGAGTGGAGCTGGATTCGCTTATGGCAGTGTCGGAGTGGAGGATGCTGTCTAAGCTGCAGGCCATTATGAACAATGGCTCCCACCCACTCTACAACACAGTGATGGGACACAGGAGCACATTCAGTGCAAGACTCATCCCACCAAAATGCACCACAGAGCGCCACAGGAGGTCATTTCTACCTGTGGCCATCAGACTCTATAACTCCTGCCTTAATAGGTGACATTGTGGTTCATCAGTGTCATTCACTTATTAGTATTCAATTGTACATAAAATTGTTTAAATTTCCACATACATTGTACATACACTATATACATTGTACATACACTTATACATTGTACAAAAAGGACTGTGCATATATATATATAATGACACCTATTTAAAAATTTATTTATTTTTTTTTTTTTTTTTTTTTGCACTCACAAGTTTCATATGTGTATAGATTTAGATGTGTTTATAGTCAAATTATCTCTTTAGTCTTTATATTTTTATGCCTTAGTGTATGTTATTGTGTTTTTGGTTTACTCGTCTAAATGAAACGGTTGCAGCTGTAACAACAGAAATTTCCCTCTGGGATCAATAAAGTATTCTGATTCTGATTCTGATATATATTAGGGCCGGGACTTTAACGTTTTAATTTCAATTAATTAATTACAAAGACTTTAACGCGTTAAAAATTTTATCGCAATTAATCACATTTTTTAAAGTTTGGAGCTGGAACCTTTGTATTCACGTGTTCTAGCATGCCTGTAAATCTGATGCACAAGCGACATCCATAAACAACAATGGACGACGAAGCCGCTCCTCTTGGTCCACTGAGAGACAACTTTAGCTTTAAAAAATGTTCTGATGGGACTTTCGAAAAGACTACTGTTGTATGTAAGTTGTGCAAAAAGGAGTTTGCTTTTCAACGAAGCTACTCAAGCCTAAAATATCATCTCAATGCAAAACATGTTGCGGCAGGAACAGCCGTCCCCACAGCTAATGTCAGCGTCCCCAGCAGTGGCACAAACAAACATTTCAGCCGGCCCATATTGGACCAGATGACAGGGTTCAGGGCCAAAATAAGTAAGTCTACATCTGAGAAATTAAGCAACTCCCTGGCTAAATGGATCGCAACAGACTGTAGACCGCTTTCGGTGGTAGAGGATTAGGTGCTACAGTCTGTGTTACAGATAGCGACATCGGACCCTGCTTACGAACTCCCGTGTAGGAAAAACATGGCGAGTAAGATTACGCAGCTTTATGATGACGAAAAGCAGTCAAAACAAGACATACTGAATGCAGTTGAGTGTGTTGCATTGACAGGGGACCATTGGACTTCCGTCAGCAATTCTAACTACCTTGCCGTGACCGCGCACACAGTATGCGTTGTCAGCAAAGAATGGCAATTAGCGTCTTTCGTCCTCACTGTAGAAAAAGTCAACAACAGACATTATGCAGTAAACTGCGCAGACCAGTTTTTTCTGTGGCTGAGTCCTGGAAAATTGAGCAAAAGGTTACAACAATTGGCACAGACTGTGCCAGAAACATGATGGCAGCAGCAAGACAGCTCCCATTTCAGCACATGCCATGTGTTGCACATATTTTGCAGAGATCAATCACTGTGTGCCTGGACAGTTGTGGATTTAATGATGTACTAGCAAAGTGCCGCAAGATTGTGGGTCATTTCAGACACAGTCCAGCCAACACAATGGAACTGTATCAAGAGCAAAGGAAACTTGACCAGGAAAATGAAACCCTAATCCAGGATGTTTCCACAATGTGGAACTCCACACTGTTTATGATCTGTCGTCTTCTCAAAAACAAAGAGGCAGTAAAGGCTACTCTGGACAAACAGAGGCACAAACTTGTCTTATTATCAGCAGCAGAGTGGACAAAACTAGAGAGGTTGGCCGCCATCCTTGAACCATGCAGGTAAATGGAACAATGTAAAATATTTCCTAAATAATTATTGCCCAAATTGATCATTGTAATTGATAAACTAATTTATTTTATTTCTTTCTCACTGCAGATATGTGACTGATCTTCTCGGTGGAGAGACTTACATCTCATGTTCTGCGGTCTTGCCTGTCCTACGATTCCTGGACCACACTATGAAGGTCTCTGATGAGGATTCTACCTACATTGTGAAATTCAAGACTGCTTTCATAAAGGACTTGTCAGAGCGGAAAGCTGCACTTAATTATGATTGGCTCAAAATGGCTACAGTGCTTGACCCTCGCTTTAAGGACTTAAAGTGTCTTCCAAGAGAAGAGCGAGAAGGCGTGTGGAAAAAGCTTGAAGAACTCCTTCAAGATGGATCTATAAAAGCTACCTCTGAGCCCACAGATGAGCCACCAAAAAAGAAAGGCCTCTTGTGCTTTTCTTCTGACTCTGACTCTGATTCTGATGATGTAGGGTCTAACCATGCCTTGAGCCTCTATAAAGCAGAACAGACAATCAGTGAGACAGACTGCCCACTACAATGGTGGTCAGTGCATGCAGGGGCACATCCACAGCTCTCCGCTCTGGCTAGAAAATACCTAGCAAGTCCTGCCACTTCTGTCCCATATGAGAGGGTGTTCTCACTTGCTGGGAACATCATCCAGAGGAAAAGAGCAGCCTTAAGCGCTGAAAATGTGAACAGGCTTGTTTGTCTCAGTAACTGGCTCAAGGAGAAAAAGTAGCCTCAGTGTTATATGTTTTGGTTGTACAAAATATTGCAGGTTGAATGTTGTGTTAAATTCTAAGCTCTTAAATGCAATATGTTGTTTTGCCATAATTCGGTTGTTACTTTAGAAATGGCACTTTAATTTTTGTTTACACCAGATGTTAAACTTTCACAAGAGTTGCAATATTGTATAGTTGTTGTATTTATTTTTCATTTTTACAGTTCTGTACAAGAAATGGTGCTATCATTATTGGCTAGTGTGCTGTTCACATTTTTTTTTTTCAGATAAGTTAAACAATCAGGGGTTCCTGAAATACTTGAAATCTGAATAGCATTTTGCCCAATCTGTTGGTTTAATAACAATTAAAAAAACATTTCAAAAAGAAATAAACATGTTTGTTGTTAAACATATATGTCTATTCATTCAAAATTTTAGTAGCAAAAGGATTTTTTTAATTGAAAATGTTTAATTTGTTGATATATGGTTTTGCGATTAATTGCGATTAATTAATTACAGACCATGTAATTAACCCGATTAAAAATTTTAATCGAGTCCCACCCCTAATATATATATATATATATGCCTCCCTATATATATATATATATATATATATATATATATATATATATATATATATATATATATATATATATATATATATATATATATATAGGGAGGCAATTTTGCAATATTGGCTGCCCAGTAATAATACAGAAAATTAAGCAACCCTAGTCCACCCTTCAGCCTGGGCATTTCCACAATGGATCTTTTCATTCAAGAACTGGATTTATTCCAAATAAACATAGAAATATGGCTGTAAAGATCTCTAAACATGGACTTGGGTAGAAAGAAAGGAATCATCTGAAACAAATACAATAAATGCGGGAGCACTGGGGCGCCCGGGTGGCTTAGTGGTGAAGCCGGCGCCCACATACATATGCCGCGTTGCAGTGCGGATGCCGCAGGTTTGAGTCCCGGCCCGTCGCCAATTTGTCCGCATGTCTTCCCCTGCATCTTTCCCCCATTTCCCGTCTCTCTCTTTCTCTCCACTACCAATAAAAGCTGCTGTGGCCAAAGATGCAAAAAAAGAAAAATAATTATGTTAACCCTGCCTGAAAGAGGGATTGTCGGGGATGACCAGTTTATATATATATATATATATATATATATATATATATATATATATATATATATATATATATATATATAGTTTATTTTCCTTATATGAATGTGTCACAATGATACCCAAATAATTAAATGAGTTTGATTCTACTTTAAAAGGAAGGTCATCATAGATAAAATCTCAGGTTAATTGATTGACCGGAAATAGGAGACTTTTGGAAAAGTTAAGTTTATATCCAGAAAGCCGGCCAAAGCTATGAAATAGGTTTGTGAGCCATGGTAAGGAATTTGTTGGGTCAGCTATGTAAAGATGCAGGTCATCCGCATAAAGAAAAACTTTATGGCAAAAGTCACCTCTTGAAATCCCTGCAATTTTGTCGTCGGCTCTAAGGGCTGGCAAGTGGTTCAGTTGCAATATTGAATAAGTAAGGGGATAGACTGCAGCCTTGTCTATCACCACAACGAAGACTAAAGTAATTAGAACAGTCAAAATTAGTACCAACCAATGCAGTAGGAGAAGCATAAAGCAGCTTGATCCCGGATATAAATGATGGGCCAAAACCGAATCTATCCAAAGCTGAAAAAAGGTAATTCCATACAATAAGATCAAAAGCTTTCTCTGCGTTGAGAGAGAGCACAGTTTCTGCATGAACACTGGAGTGAGAGGAGTAGATCACAGTGAATAGTCTGCACGTTATAAAAAGACTGTCAACCTGGTAAATGGACTAGTTCTTATATAGCGCTTTTCTACTCAGTCAGAGCACTCAAAGTGCTTATACAACACGTTTTACATTTACCCATGCACACCCATTCATACAAGCACTTCCATATTAACTAAGCTAAGTGCTTTAATTATCTAACATTCACTCACATTCATACTCCGATGGTTGCGTCGGAGAGCAACTTGGGGTTAAGTACCTTGCCCAAGGATACATTGGCATGTAGCCTGGAGTAGCCAGGAATTGAACCCCTGACCTTCCGATCAGTAGGTGACCTGCTCTACCTACTGAGCTACAGCCACCAGCCACCTGGTGTGAACCCTGTTTGATCCAGAGAGATAATTTTCAGAATAACTGTCACAGTAGGCTGTGCAAGTATTTTTCAGACCAAAGTATACTATTCTGTAAAAGTAAATACTAGGTTGTCGGCCGATAGGCACAATATTCTAAAGGATCTTTATCTTTTCTGAAATTACAGCTTGTGTCATTGTTTCAGAAAGTTTCTGAAGTAGCAATGCCTCCTGATAGATGGAACATAATAGAGGAGCGAGCCTAGATGCAAAGGTTTTAAAAAACACAATGGGGAACCCATCAGGGCCGGATGTTTTGCCACCTTTCATGGAGTTAATAGATTTAATAATTTCTTGAGATGTTATTGGAGCTTCAATGATTTTAAGGGCTTCCAAGTCAATCTTTGGAATCTCTATCTGATTTAGAAAATAATTAATAACAGAAATGACTGCATTGAATACAAATTTAAATAAAACTGCCCGAAGCACTCATGAATAGTTTGGGGGTTGGTAGAGGTCACATTAGTTGCCACACGGATCTCTGGAATAGCATTATTGGCTGTCATTTGTTTAAGCTGATGGGAGAGAAGTTTATTTACTTTGTCACCATGTTCATAGAATATTTGTCTGAATTTGAATCCACAGGTTTCTGGAAGAGCACACGTAGGCTGCCATGACAGACGGCTGCTTCCACTGTACGGTTTTATACTTCCGGTTACCCAAAGTTAGAGCCAGAGTTAATGACAAAATTCAGTTACTTTTTGCTGTAACAGGCGGCTTTATAAGTTGGAATATGAGCTTGGATTCAACTTGTGCTGTTGTCGGTTGTCACTACATCAGTCTGTACATTATTTCAAATTATTTTATTCTGTAAATTTGTTCTTTTTCCCCAAAATTATTCTACCCAGTTGCACATCCTATTATTGTATTTTTTCCTCATGTTTTAAGTTTTCCTTTAATGTACAGCTGCTTATTTTTTTACGTTATTTTATTTATAGTGTGACACTACAGCATACAGCCTACACAAAGCTTAAACAGTGCCTGCCTTCATGTAAACACGTAGCAGTTAGCAGGATGACAGCTGCGTGTCTCCTCGATCACAGCCTTCAGCCAGTCCAGTGTTTCTGTTTCAGTGATCTGAACACTCTGATATCCAGATCAGTGATTTACCTTCCACAGAATAGCTGCAGCATCACTACATGATTTCCCTAATCAGTGATACAGGAACAGCTGACTGTCTCCACCGCTCCACTTTCCCTTAGCATGACCCATGCTAAGCGCTTAGCTTGGCCGATGCTCTGGCACGGCTCTACAGCTGCTTTAAGGAAATTAACGTTGCCTTGTTTGTTCAGCATTACTTGATTGATTTTATAGATTTGAAGGTAATCTGGTGCTCTTATAATTACATGACTCCCCGCCATCAACACCTTTGGAAAAAACAAGGTAATTGATAATGTCGATGTAGCTGACTTTGGGCCATAATTTCATGTCATCTACCCAGTCAGTGAGAAGTGACGGGTGAGGCACTGTTACTGAATTGTCCTCGCTGATTTTTAAAACATCCTTACAATGTATCCACCTCCAATGTGTAACCATTTAGGCCAGGTAAAAGAAACTGCAGTGTCAAAATGTTTGAATGAAGGTAATACTGGCTTCCACTATGAATTGGGGTAATGGCGCAAAGTCAGGAATACTCTGGATAGAAGCCGTTCCATATGCTTGATTGACAAATTGTCAAATTCCATTTGTAGCAAGAGTCGCTCTTTATATAGTTCCGGCTTAAAGTTAATAGATAGTTTTTTATCAATATCAGCTATTTGCGTAGATAACTCTGAAAGACGGCTCGTCCGTTTCCTTTTCTCGTAGACTGAATAGGAAATTATCTGGCCTCGAAGGAGAGCTTTCAGAGATTCCCATGCCATAGCGTATGACATCCATTCAAATTAATGTCCAAATAAACATCAATTTGAGTATTTAAAATTTTTAAGAATTCATTACTGGACAACAATATTGGATCAAAACGCCAAGTCCGTTGTGGTGCCATGCAGTTTGGGAAGCACATTTCTAGCCGGACTGGACTGCTGTTGGAAATAACAACGTTATGATATTGGCAGTCCTTCACAAAATGAAGAGATCCACTGTCAAACAAAAAGAAATCAATACCTGAATACGACTGATGGGCTGATGAGAAAAATGAATATTGTTTAGTTGTAGGATTGTGTTTCCTCCATGGGTCTGAGAGCTTACAGAAGAACCTTACCAGATTTGGAAATTAAACTGTCTGGTCTAGGTCTGGATTTATCTAATCCTGGATGTAACACACAATTGAAGTCACCTCCCAAGATTAGATGGTGGGAGTGGAGATCAGACAGTTTAGCTATGAAGTGGGAGAAGAACTGTTCAGTTCAGACCATGAATATTAGCTAAGACAATCTGTAAGCCAAGCAGTATAAATCTACCATAAATCTACCATTATCATCAGCATTTACAGAAGTTGTGACAAAAGGAATTCCTATTCTGATCAATATGGCTGTGGCTCTGGATCTGTGCTTGTACATGGAAGTACATGGAATCTGCCCAATTGAATTTCTGCTCAATTTCAAGTGTTTGCTAGTACACAGGTGACTTTCTTGTTAAAAAAAATAATATCTGATCTCAGAGATTTAAGGTGTGTAAAAGCTCTACTATGTTTGATAGGGTGGTTGTTCCCTTTAATATTCCAGCTGGTAAACTGGATAGAACCTGATGGACTAGTGCCAGATGTCACCATGATATATTAACATTTGATTAGTTGTACTGAATGGTATGGGTTTTGAGTTAAAACAAAAAAAACCAAAAAAACAATTAAAGGCCCTTGCCACCTGTGTGCCCCCGCGAACCCCCCACGACCTGCTTGAGAGCCGCTGCTCCTTCCACATGCGAACCGCCTTCCTTGCAAACCACCTGCCCTGCGAACAGCTTGCAACCAACCAGCAAGCCACCTGAAATCCCACTTTCAAGCAGTGTGCCACTGCTTCTGCTAAATGTAATCCCCACTGGCAAAAGTGGAAAATCTTGGCAAGGATGGACATGATAACACTGTTGATTCTATCTGTTTGTCTGTTTCGAAGTTTTCTACCTTTTTTCATGCATTTCAGAGAACCTAAATCTGATTCTCACCATGTAATGCTTTGGTTCCATCTGTACAGCGCGCTAGTGCAGTTGTTGCCCTGAATCCATGAATGTAAATTAAGTTTTGTGCAGTACATAAGAGAAAAAAAATGGCAAAGTGCAGAAAGAGTGCGTGAGTGATTGCGCAATACGTGTGACAAGGTTGTGGTTTCTCCATAGCAACGTGATCTTGACATTGGGGTGGTGGTCACGGATGCAGCGTGAAAAATAGGGCATGGGTCCAATTGACTTTTTTGATGAGAAGTATCTGAAGAATGTTGAAACAAATTTTCATGCCTGTCAGAGAAACTAATTTCAAGGACCGCCATACAAATTTTCATTTTGTTCTGTAGGGGGCGCTATTGCGGCAATCGCCATTGTTTCTCCATTTATGGATTCAGTGTAAGTCTGTTCATAACTGATTCCATTTTGGGGAAGATCGGGCAAAGCATGTGCGACTGATGGCAGGAAAGAGGACGGGAAATTTTTGTAAAACGAAGGCCAAATTCAGGGGCCTGGTGTGACAAGACCGTTGAAAAGAATACAAAACCTTTGATAACTGTAGATGCCCTATGTCTGTAGATGATGCTGAGCCATTTTGGTGATAGTGGGTCAAATGCTGTAGGAGAAGATGTCTCAAATACAAGGTGAGCGAAAAAAAAAATGGCAGGCAAAGTGCAGAAAGAGTGCGTGAGTGATTGCGCAATACGTGTTACAAGGTTGTGGTTTCTCCATAGCGACGTGATCTTGACATTGGGGTGGTGGTCACGGATGCAGCGTGAAAAATAGGGCATGGGTCCAATTTACTTTTTTGATGAGAAGTATCTGAAGAATGTTGAAACAAATTTTCATGCCTGTCAGAGAAACTAATTTCAGGGACCTCCATACAAATATTCATTTTGTTCTGTAGGGGGCGCTATTGCAGCAATCGCCATTGTTTCTCCATTTATGGATTCAGTGTAAGTCTGTTCATAACTGATTCCATTTTGGGGAAGATCGGGCAAAGCATGTGCGACTGATGGCAGGAAAGAGGACGGGAATTTTTTGTAAAACAAAGGCCAACTTCAGGGGCCTAGTGTGACAAGACCGTTGAAAAGAATACAAAACCTGTGATAACTTTAGATGCCCTATGTCTGTAGATGATGCTGAGCCATTTTGGTGATAGTGGGTCAAATGCTGTAGGAGAAGATGTCTCAAATACAAGGTGAGCGAAATTGCTGACTTCAAATTTCAAGCCAAGCTAGTGGATTTCCTGTGGGTCGTGCAGGGGTGCCTCAAGAGGATTTTTTGTTTGTCTGGACATGATCTATGTCTGACGAGAATTTCATGACTCTAGGTCAAACTTGATTTTGACTTCTCCTATAGGGGCCTGAAAAATGAATTTTCCACGGGGCGGTGTGGAGCCGCATTTTTGAGTTTGTTTTTGACGATATTAAAATATGTAATTTTTCGCTGGACCTGACCCCTATGCAAAAACTGGTGACTTTTCGTGCATGTTCAGGGGGTCAAATTTGGGTTTGAAGATGGAGAAAGTATAATAATAATAAAGAAAAAAAAGAATAATAATGATGAATTCGAGCAAAAACAATTAGGCGCTTTTCCAGTCACCCTGAAGCATACCTTTTCGGAAACGTCTCGACCTGACCCACGTCCCTATGAGGTCAGGGGTCACTTGCGACCACGTCCCATGCGACCTTGGGGATTTTTGCGCATTTTGGGGTATGTTGCATAGTGATTCCAATAGGCTCCTCGCCGAGACTTCATCGGCTCGGGCCTAATTTAAAAAAAAAACATGAAAAAGAGATGTAGAAAGGGAGGGACTCCCATAACACTATCTCTATGCTGATCACCAACCCTGTGGAAGAAAAGGCACCTCAAAAGTGCATGTTGCATGGAAAACGCAGCCTAAATGTGGCCTGCAGAAAAAATTTAGCTTAACATTAAGGCACCCTTGAATGGATTAATAAGAATAAGTGAAAAAGTCACAAAGTAGATGATAATGATTTAAAACAGAGAAAGCCAGAGAGCTATACTTTTAAATAGAAGTCGGTAAACATCTTATTTAATAACAGGCACTGTCAGTAATTAAGAGGTTTACCAGAGAAGAGAAAATACATCTGAACACTTGACTGTTCTATAAAACTGTTTTATAAAACTGTTTTCTGAATTATTTCAACACTTTAATGGTCAAAATCGCAGAATTTACGCATCGCCTGTTCAAACAGACGGAGGAAATGCGGAGTGAGCCAGTGCAGTGCTGTGGCTCACCTCTGGGGGCGCTGTGTCACATACAATAAATGAAGCAGGCGGTTGGCGCATGCCCATTGCTGTCTCTCTTATATCTCTTTATATACATGTTTGATGACACATGTGCTGCACATGCTGACGTTCCACAGTCTGTCTAATATACTGAATGAATGTGTGTGACATGTTTATTCTTTGTGATCGGTCATAAATCACGGTAAAAATACACAGGGTCAGGCAGAAAGTACCTTGCTGCACCGATAGGGGGCAGTGCTGCAGCAGTGCTTCCCCATAGGGAGAAGGATAGGCGCATGGACTTCATCTTCAAATAAAGATAAGATAATACATGTTTTTTTTATTTATTTAAAAAGCGAGATACCCTGCTCCCCCCAAAATAGTTTGACCTTAGAATAAATATTTTGTTTTTCTTGCCTTCATTGTTGAACAGTATGGAGTTGATTAAAGCATAATTAATCATTAGCATAATTAAAATTGAAATATAAGCTTCTATTTTGGGTTCATATATGTGAACATCCGACCCCAGACGAGTCAGTGCCTCACCGTCACAAACCTCACCGCATGTCACTGCTGTATAGTCGGGGAAGATGGAGATGGAGACATGTCGTTCTCCTTGAGCCTCTGCTTCTCTCTGGCGACGTGTAGAATCTTGACGCAGTCACTGTAGTAGTGCAGACGTGCTATTATGGTTCTCGGTCGCTGTCCTGTCTTTGGCACCGGTTGTAGGGATCTGTGGGACCTGTCAATCAGCAGAGCATCGGCTAGTCCAAGAGCCTTCTGTAGTAGGGTAGCAATGGATGAGGGGCAGCAGCTGTCGGGGCCCTCTGGAACACCAATGATCCTGATATTATTTCTTCGGGATCTGGATTCAAGATCTTCACATTTGTTCTGTAGTGAGTCAGTCAGAGCTCCCAGCCGCTTAACCTCTCGTTTCAGTGACTCGACATCATCGGAGCAGGCTGTTACCCAGGGTGCTACGTAGCGATGCTAACTCCGTGTTCATCGCTGTTTTAAAGTCCTCAAAGCCTGCTCGAACCGCCCACACATCTGTTTGAATCACTTCCATTTCACTTTCCAAAACCCCTCTGACCTTTTTTTTTATCATGGAGACGAAATCCGCCCACAGAGACAGCAACATATCTCGTTTTACAACCTCCATGTCGAGAGGCCCGGTGGGAACGTCAGGGTCATTGTCACATTTGCCACCAGAGGTTGAGGAGGCAGACGGTGCATCAGGCCTCGATGTTGCTGAAGTTGTTTTTCTTCCTTTATTGCCTTTATTTGCCATTATTTCCCAGCAGCGGTGTTTCCGTACTATTTGTAGTACTTTTCCACTTATATAATTATGTAAAAAGAGCCTTTAATATACTTATTTATGCAATAGTTCTGCAGAGCTAAGCCTTAAAGCATCCTACTCCATAGCTTGCTAACAGCGCCCCCCTCAACTCTGCTTTTTTGTAGATGATGTGGTTCTGTTGGCTTCATCCGACTGTGGCCTCCAGCTCACACTGCAATATTTTGCAATAGTCTTGAATAATCAGGCACCATCTTATCTCAAAGACCTCATAGTACCATATCACCCCAATAGAGCACTTCTCTCTCAGACTGCTGGCTTACTTGTGGTTCCTAGGATACTTAAGAGTAGAATGGGAGGCAGAGCCTTCAGCTTTCAGGCCCCTCTTCTGTGGAACCAGCTTCCAGCTTGTATTCGGGAGACAGACACCCTCTCTATTTTTAAGATTAGGCTTAAATATAGGCCTAGTCTGCTGGGGGGTTCACATAATGCACTGTTTCTCATTCACCTTATTTACTTTGTTTATACTCCACTCTGCATTTAATCATTAATTGATATTAATCTCTGGCTCTCTTCCACAGCATGTCTTTTCTCTCCCCTCAGCCCAACCGGTCGCGGCAGATGACCCCCCCCTCCCTGAGCCTGGTTCTGCTGGAGGTTTCTTCCTGTTAAAAGGGAGTTTTTCCTTCCCACTGTCGCCAAGTGCTGCTCATAGGGGGTCGTTTTGACTGTTGGGTTTTCTCTGTATTATTGTAGGGTCTTTACCCACAATACAAAGCGCCTTGAGGCGACAGTTTGTTGTGATTTGGCGCTATATAAATAAAATTGAATTGAATTGAATTGAATAGTTTGCAGCATAGTGTGAAGTGTAAGGAATGAGAATTAACACTTCTAAGTCTGAGGTCATGGTCCTCAAACAGAAAAGAGTAGAGTATCCACTCTGGGTCAGGGATGAGTTTAACTATCTCAGGGTCTAATGAGAGCAGAGGGGAGCAGGAGGATGACAGACGCAGTGATGCGGATGCTATAGTGGTATGCTGTGGTGAGGGAGAAGCTGATGACTTAACATCGATCTATCTTCGTAACCTCATCTATAATCACAAGCTGTGGGTAGGGACTGAAAGAATGAGACTGTGGACACAAGTGACAGAAATTAGTTTCCTCTGACGGGTGTCTGCGATCTCTCTTAGAGATAGCAGGAGCTCAGTCATTTGGGATGGACTCATCAAAAGTGGTTCAGCTGAGGTGGTTCAGACATCTGACTAGGACTAGGATACTTCCTGGGCGCCATCAAGGTGAGGTGTTTCAGGCATGTCCTGTCAGGAGTAGGTCCTGGGACAGACACAGGACATGCTGGATAGATGATATCTCTTGGTGTTCCCCTGGATGAAATGGAGGCCATGGAGAGGGAGGGCTGGGCTTCTTTGCTTAGACTTGGACATGGATAAGTGGTAGAAGATGGATGGATGGATGGATGGATGGATGGATGGATGGATGGATTCACGCCTGATCACCGAGAACTATCTGTGACCTGTTCCACTGCATTCGGACTCACCTGACCTCTGAGTCTGAATCCTGTTGACTCTGATATGTGACTGACAGCTCCTCCTGGTCAGCACCTGTGAATGAAGAAACCCTGAGCTGTGAAACAGTCCTCAGATCACAGTAACAGTGGCTCTCGGCACTGCGACAAACATGAATGAGAACTTCATCTCATCTTCCTTTAAAGCTGCCTGTTACCTTCATGTTTTCAGCATTGTGCTTCTCCCGACTCTTGTGTGTATCCAGCGGTGATTTCAGCTTCATATCTTTCCCACGTAAATAATGAAACACATAATTATCATATCATAATTGCAGTAAAGATGGCTTTGACAGAAATCATTTCCCGTATCTAATACAGCACTAATCGAATCTGTTCCCCCACTCACTAATACAACCTCTGGTGATTGAGTTTCGGACATTTGTTTGTGTGTGTGTGTGTGTGTGTGTGTGTGTGTGTGTGTGTGTGTGTGTGTGTGTGTGTGTGTGTGTGTGCCTCTCATGGCTCTGAAATTTCCTGTTTTTGCCTTTTGTCTTAAGACTAAGGTTTGAATCTTATCCATAAGTCATGTGACCTCCTGATGAATTACAGCTCCTGCTTTATGACCAGGTCTGAATGCTCTCTGAGCTGCTCTCCTATTGGCTGTGGGTGTGACTGATTGACAGCTCGTCAGATATAGCGGTGGCCCAGCAGATGGCCGACAGTGTATCTGAGCATGTAAATGAGAGTGAGCGCCATCTGCAGCCGAGGAACGTTCTTTACATTAGCTGGATGCACGGACGGAGGGACGGACGGGTTAAAGGGCAGACTGACATGAGCCTGAGGTCTCTAACAATGACTGATTATTGCACTAACGAGGCTGCTGGCTGCAGGGGATCCCTGTAATGTGATTGGTGCTGGCTGCTATCTATCTTGACCAATAGACAACTGACCCGGCTGTTCGCTGCATACAGGTCAACCAGAGTTCAGCCGGCTGGGGAGCAATGCAACAACACACACAGACACACACACAAGCACACACTGACTCAGGGGATAGACGTGCATTAAACATGTAAATACTGTACATGCAGGTTCTCCTTGTAAAAACACTGTAGACAGATTCAAGATCAGATCAACTTTATACCAAAGGTTCAGTGTTCCAGCAGCCAGGAGCATAAACACAACCAATAACAGTGACATTAATACAGTAGAAGAGCTCAACAGCACAAAATATGACAAAACAAAATAACTCAATAAAATTAGGTAAAAAAAAATGAGCTCATTTAAATAGAAGAAACTGCAGTGAGATAAAGTAGGTCATTAAGTAAAACTCTAAATAAGATGCTGAGCAAAAAGCTGAATATCATACAGTAGTATGGCTCTATAAAGCAATATAGTTCAGAAAAACTGAGTAAAACAAAATAAAACAGAGAAAGAAATGATCCAACTTAGCAGTGAGAAACTTTCAGAGTTGCAGCAGGACTGTTTACCACTGCTAACAGAGTCAAAGTAGAGGTGATATCTTCATAAATACATATCAAAGTGAAAAAAGGCACAAACTGATCGGGATCCTGCAGGAAGGGGAGGATGATTCCAGCCGTGGCCTCAAACTGAGGGAAAAAGTGAAAAGCTGAACGTGTGAAAAGTGAAAGGACGTCTCTTCGTCCTGAGACGAGCAGCAGATCTCAGAGGAATAATAACACAAGCATGCTTTTAGATTTAAAAACTGTGATCACATCCATTTCACAGCCTAATCAAGTCTCATAGATTCTCAGCTCGGTGTGATGCAGACAACTAAACGTTCACTTGTAGCCGTGATGACTGAGATCACCAGGCAGCGATGGCTAAAATTAGGCTGAAGTCTCTGTAACAGCTGGAAGAGGCGACTTTTCACCCATTTAACCACATTTTATCCCATTTTCAATTCAAATTTTTTTATAGCACAACACCCACTTCAAGGCCCAAATTTAGATGTAAAGAGACTTTTTTCAGACTGACCAGCCATGTTTAACCCAGCAAACATCTGTGGATGTCTGCTGCTCGGTGGGCTTTATCTGTCAGTAAACAGAATGTATAAGGAGAGAAGGGAAGGTAGAGGGAAAGGAAGGAGCCCTGCGTGTGGAGAGGGAGGGCGAGGCGTGTTGAGTAATGAGCGCTGTTGCTCCCAGAACAATCAGGGTCACCATTTTGCCGTGTGTTTCTACCTGATGTATAGTGTGAGCGGTGGGAGCTGCTGTAATAAGACCATTTGGACCTCTCATTGGTGAGCATTAGCAGCAAATATCTTCCACAGGCCTAAAGACAGCCTGCGGGCTGAACAAAGAGCCGCCTTAGCTGAGCTGCTCATTTGGTCCAAGCTGAACTGTGATAGGCTGGCTTCAAAACATCCTTTAATATTTACGAGGTTTGCAGTTAAATTTTCCTTTATTATAAAAAAGGTCTGTACTAGTCTAATAATGCATTGTTACAGACTACATGTCATAGTCCATTAAATGAATAAAACATATGCAGTTATCACATAACGGTGACGTTTACCAACAACTATGATGGTGATGGATCCAGATTTTTCCTGCTTCTGCCAATCAGGGTTGATGTCAGAGATGCTGCTGTGGATGCAAACAAACAGAGAGACAAACAGAGAAACAAACAAACAAAAAACAAACAGAAAAACAAACAAACACACTCAGCTGTGACTAGAACGTGGAGTGCCCATCCTTCCCTCCGTCCATCCCGGAAGTTAGCATCACTCTGGTTCCCTCAGTGGGATCTTACCTTTTAGACGATCTCAGAAAAATTGCAGCTATAGGAAATAAATATTATATTTATAATTTAGCATCAGTAAAAAAAACCCAGAAAATAAAGAAAAAATTAACTCCAGTTTTAATTCAATTCAGTTCAATTTTATTTATATAGCGCCAAATCACAACAAGGCGCCTCAAGGCGCTTTGTATTGCAGGTAAAGACCCTACAGTAATACAGAGAAAACCCAACAGTCAAAACGACCCCCTATGAGCAGCACTTGGTGACAGTGGGAAGAAAAAACTCCCTTTAACAGGAAGAAACCTCCAGCAGAACCAGGCTCAGGCAGGGGGGGTCATCTGCCGCAACCGGTTTGGCTGGGGGGAGTGAAAAGACATGCTGTGGAAGCCAGAGATTAATATCAATTAATGATTAAATGCAGAGTGGAGTATAAATGAAGTAAATAAGGTAAATGAAAAGAAACAGTGCATCATGGGAACCCCCCAGCAGCCTAGGCCTATAGCAGCATAACTAAGGGAGGGTTCAGGGTCACCTGATCCAGCCCTAACTATAAGCTTGATCATAAAGGAAAGTTTTAAGCCTAATCTTAAAAATAGAGAGGGTATCTGTCTCCTGAATCCAAGCTGGGAGCTGCTTCCACAGAAGAGGGGCCTGAAAGCTGAAGGCTCTGCCTCCCATTCTACTCTTAAGTATCCTAGGAACCACAAGTAAGCCAGCAGTCTGAGAGAGAAGTGCTCTGTTGGGGTGATATGGTACTATGAGGTCTTTGAGATAAGATGGTACCTGATTATTTAAGACCTTGTAGGTGAGGAGAAGGATTTTTATTTTTATTTATTTTTTTAATTTTTTTTGTGTTTTTGGCCACAGCGGCTTTTTGCTAGCAGTGGAGAGAGACAGGAAATGGGGGAAAGATACAAGGGAAGACACGCAGGCAAACTGGTGAACCCACGCCACCCGCACTGCACTGCATATGTATGTGGTTGCCAGCTTCACCACTAAGCCACCCAGGCGCCGAGGAGAAGGATTTTAAATTCTATTCTAGATTTAACAGGGAGCCAATGAAGAGAAGCCAATATGGGAGAAATCTGCTCTCTCTTTCTAGTCCCTGTCAGTACTCTAGCTGCAGCATTTTGGATTAGCTGAAGGCTTTTCAGGGAGCTTTTAGGACAGCCTGATAATAATGAATTACAATAGTGTTTCTAATTTTAGAAATATTGCACAAATGTAAAAAAAAATCAGTCCTACATATTTGTTTAATATGTGCATTGAAGGACATATCCTGGTCAAAAATGACTCCAAGATTTCTCACAGTGTTACTGGAGGCCAAAGTAATGCCATCCAGAGTAAGTATCTGGTTTGACACCATGTTTCTAAGATTTGTGGGGCCGAGAACAAGAACTTCAGTTTTATCTGAATTTAGAAGCAGGAAATTAGAGGTCATCCAGGCCTTAATGTCTTTAAGACATTCCTGCAGCTTTACTAATTGATGTGTGTCATCTGGCTTCATTGATAGGTAAAGCTGAGTATCATCTGCATAACAATGAAAATTGATGCAGTGCTTTCTAATAATACTGCCTAAGGGAAGCATGTATAATGTAAATAGAATTGGTCCTAACACAGAACCCTGTGGAACTCCATAATTAACCTTAGTGTGTGAAGAAGACTCCCCATTTACATGAACAAATTGGAGTCTATGAGATAAATATGATTCAAACCACTGCAGTGCAGTACCTTTAATACCTATAGCAAGCTCTAATCTCTGTAATAAAATGTTATGGTCAACAGTATCAAAAGCTGCACTGAGGTCCAACAGGACAAGCACAGAGATGAGTCCACTGTCAGAGGCTCTAAGAAGATCATTGGTAACCTTCACTAATGCTGTTTCTGTACTGTGATGAATTCTGAAACCTGACTGAAACTGACTGACTTTTATGAAGTCTTAAAACAAGCTACGCTTAAAACAAACTACATCACGGTCACATGACTTCGTTGGGCGTGATGACGTTGAATCTTCCTGACAGCATTCATTGTGGAGCGCTCACTGACATATTTTGTTAAAAAAATGTGAAGCTCATGTCAAACACAGACCTGAGATCAGACTGGGTGCAGAGATTAAATGTGCTTTCAGAGTCACACTGATTGCAGTGAAAAAAGGGAACACTTAACCGTTTTACATCTTACTGTGGTATGCTACTATATGATGAATGAGGCGTCAGGATCTGAAAAGTGAAGCCAATGCTGAAGCACTGCACGATCTCAAATACTCTCAAATGCCCAGCAGGGGGCAACTCCTCTTAGTCCAATGAAGCCACAGCAGCCATATTATTGGTCAGATAATTGCATTAAAAATGCTCCAAAAGGCTCCAACAGCACAAACCCGGTTCAGAGGTCCAGTTCAGGGACTCCAGTTAGCTGAGGTAAAGCCTAGCAGACGGCTACCAGGTACAGCCGCCTGTGTCACCGTCCACCTGTCAGTCAAATAGGCCACGCCCCTAATAATGCAAATGTTAAACAGGTGAGTTATAGAAACATACAGCTGTTATGAAGGGGGAAATTATCCACAGAGACCAAAGCAGTTTCTGTATCAGGTGTAAACATGTTTATTTCTGCTGGAAAGGTTTAACATGGGAGTCTATGGGGACTGACTCACTGCTGCCTCTGCTGGACTGCAAAGGAACTTTTTTTTTTTTTAATTTGGCAGCAACAACAGCAGGTCTATACACTGATTGGCTGAGCCAGCTGTTGTCTCAGCAGTATCATACAAATGTTGCTTTCAGGACAAAAACGTAAAATGAGGCAGTGGAGGATGCATCACGCCTTTAGGCCGACCACCTTTGATAACACAAACCCGTCACATACACAGACAGGAGAGAAAATAGGAGAGACGGTCATATGAAATTTCTTGTGAAGAAGCGAAATAGATTTCCAAAGAAAACACACAGTGCCGTTTTATTTACAGAGCAATCAAAGCCATTTGAATAGATTTGGAAAGCTAGAGCATACTGGACTCATGTGACAAGCAATAAGCCTTTATTAGAGGCTATTTTAAGTGTCAGGACAAAAGAATCAGAGCAACAAATATCTGCAAACATCTAAATAGAAGCTTTGAGACTGCAGCCAGTCTCAAAATCAGAGAACAAAAACCACGATGGCAGGAAGAGTAATCAGTGTGATTGTTGAAAAAGTGGCAAACATACATGTAACAACACACACAAAGATGGCTTCCTGTGCAAGTGATTTAATGACACTTTCATTGTCTGCCTGGTTATTCCAGGGTGTGTGTGTGTGTGTTTGTGTGTGTGTGTGTGTGTGTGTGTGTGTGTGTGTGTGTGTGTGTGTGTGTGTGTGTGTGTGTGTGTGTGTGTGTGTGTGTGGTTTCCTGTAGCAGGCAGGGTGGGAGGAGGGTTTTGCTGCAGAGGGAGAGTGGAAGGCGATAAAGACTCTGTGAGTGGCAAGTGTACATGGATAGCTTCACATCAACTGCCAATATGTTGTGAGGCGGCGGTAACAGGCAGGGGTCTCGGGGGAGGGCTGCGGCAGAGCAGGCCAGCAACAGACGGAGAGGAAAACAATTTCTGGTGCCAATAACCCCGAGCGGCACAGATGAAAAATGTTTTAATATTTGCAGCTGCTTTATGGCAGTCGGGTGACAGTGATGGAGTCAATGTCAGCTTTTTCCTTTTAAATGTCATGCTCTGTCTCGAGCTGTCAGAGCGTGTGTGTGTGTGTGTGTGTGTGTGTGTGCAAAATTGATCTTTTCCTCTTGTAAAGTGCCCAAATGTGAGCGCGCCCCACCCCTGCTCCCCTCACCATTTTACCCCAAACCGCCCCTCTGTGCCTGCGTTCCTCCTCCTCCTCCCTCTATCCTCCAGTTGTCCATAAAGACAGTGCGCTCAGCTGTCAGATGAAACTCCCCAAACCCGGCAGCCATCATTTAGATAATCACTTCCTCCTCTTTGCATTTTATTTGGTTTGATTATTTTTCATCTGCAGCTAGATGGAAACCATAAATTACATTGTGTCCCTGATGTCTTTGCAGAAATCAAACATGCAGCCAGAATCACAGAATCAGCAAATGGAGAGAAACAACATCTCCAACTTTATCAGAGACACCGCAATGCGCTTATACACCAAACTACGAGTGTCAGTGCACGTTTGCTCAGTGATTAATCATTTTTCCATAATAATATCCTGTTAATTCATTGATGCTTGGAGCCTGTTCTCTTTATCAGGGCACCAAAAAATGTAATTGTGTTTAAGCTGCTCGAGTGGTGTCTTTATCAGCAAGTCAGAGCATCAGGGAGCCGGGTCTGGTTACTGTTGTTAAGGGGCGTGCCATGTTTTCCTCAACCTAACCAGCTAGTTTTAGCAGCTAAAACTCACATGGACAAAACAGGAACCACCTCAGTCCAGCCTCCAGTGTCCTCAAAGGAGCACCAACCAACCCTGACACCAAACACAGAGATAACATGCAGTTATATTGATTTTAACAGGGGGCGCTCCACACACTTTTTAACATCCTTACTCCCATGGTAAATATAAAAGAAGCACTTTGTGTCCCAGCGCACACATATTTTTCAGAAAATTGTATTTATATTTATCAAATTCATGGATTTTAGCATGATTCAGTGCTATTGTCTCACATCCTTTAGCTAAAGTAAAAATCAAGTGAGGGAAACCATCCTGATTGTGAACCGCTCCCTCCTCACTGATAAATTTAGACAAACACTCAAAAGGAGGTGAAATCAAAGGTCTGTACACAGCAGTGCTTCTAGTTTTAGTTATTCCAAAATGTGATGTTCCGAGCACCAATAAGGTCCTGATGTGGACTCTGTAGATCCCTGACCCAGCACCATTATCGGTATAGTCCGTCTGACACACAAACACCTCGTCTGTGAGGGACACACGCTGCAGGTTCTGATTTCTGATGATGTCATGCTTCGAGATGAGAACACATTGATTGATCTTGCCTGTAAAATGACTTCAAATGTCTTAACACATGAGGTAAAGTCTTGATTAAACCACCGCTGTATGTCATCCTGTGTCTGCTGTGAAGAGAGTGTTTGCTGTGCTCCTTGAACTGCTGCAGATCCTCTTGACCCAGACTTGCTCTCACTTAGGAGGGTCAAAGGTCAGAGCAGCTACAATCAGCAAGGCTCCTTGTAATGCATGAAAGCCATCAGGTTAATGAAGGATTGATAAACAGCATCATTAGAACAACGGCAGCAGCCTACTATAACAATCCCATTCACAACGAATCCTCTGAGAGCTGCTCTCTGAACTCTCTGAAGCAAACACCTTCAGACAGATTCCAGAAGCTTCTTAGAGGAGGGTCATTGAGTCAGGAGGAACCCAGGACCCACTGCACCAGCGTAGGGTCTGACTCTGACAGAGGGTCCAAGGATTTCATCCTGATACCTGATGGCAGTCAGAGTGTTGTTGCCTAGCCTATAGAGGTCTGTGTGCCCCTCCATATGCCTCGCCAGACCATCACTGACCCACCACCAACAATGTTACAGGCAGCATAACGTTCTCCACGGCTTCTCAAGACCCTTTCAGGTCTGTCACAGGTGCTCAGGGTGAACCTGCTCTCATCTGTGTAAAGCACAGGGCACCAGTGGTGGACCTGCCAGTTCTGGTATTTTTATGGTAAATGCCAATCAGTCTCCACGGTGCCGGGCAGTGAGCACAGCGCCCACTAGAGGATGTCAGGTCCTCAGGCCATCCTCATGAAGTCTGATTGTTTGGTCAGAGACATTCACACCAGTGGCTGCGGGAGGTCATGTTGTAGCTCTGCAGGGCTCATTCTGTTCCTCCTGCTCAAAGGAGCAGATCCCGGTCCTGCTGATGGGTTAAGGACCTTCTCCTGTCCAGCTCTCCTAGAGTTCCTGCCTGTCTCCTGGAGTCTCCTCCATGCTCTGAGACTGTGCTGGGAGACACAGCAAACCTTCTGCCAATGGCACGTATTGATGTGCCATCCTGGAGGAGTTGGACTACCTGTGCAGCCTCTGTAGGGTCCAGGTATGACCTCATGCTACCAGCAGTGACTCTGACCATAGCCAAATGCACAACTAGTGAAGAACAGTCAGAAAAGATGAGGAGGGAAAAATGTGAGTGTCCTCCACCTGTAACACCATTCCTGTTTGGGGGGTGTCTCATTGTTGCCCCTCTAGTGCACCTGTTGGTAATTTGATGAACACCAAAGCAGCTGAAGCTGATTAACACCCCCTCTGATACTTACTGACCTCATCAATATCACAGAGGTTTACTGACTGATGCTAAACTCTGATTAAAGGGTTCCTTTAAGTTTTTTGAGCGGTGTATTTAATTCCTTGTGTTTTTTTATCTCCTCCTTTGTGTTTCTCGTGCAGTCTCTGTATTTATTGTTGCTTCCCCGGTCTCGTTGGCTCTGATTAGTTTCAGCTGTGTTCGCCTCCTGATCTCTGTGTGTATTTAAACCCTCAGTTTGTATCGTGTCTTAAAATAATGTCCGAAGTCATTTTTTAACAAAAGTTTTATCTTTGCCTAAATCATATTTTCAATATAAATCCTATTTTCCTAAATAGGATTTATATTGAAAATTTTGCCTATTTTAGTTTTTGTGTTTTCTGAAAAAAGAGGCCATGATTTTAGGAGGGTGTTGTTTCTTGTTGTGCCATAGTGTGTGTTTGCCTGGCTCATTCCCAGTGTTCCCAGTGCTCCATGTGAGAAAGACCACCACAAACAATATAAATATCTAAGATTCAAAAAAGGATTATATAAGAAAATAAAATGATTATACAGCTATAGCATGACTATCAAGTGTGTGTGTGTGCATGTGTGTGTGTGTGTGTGTGTGTGTGTGTGTGTGTGTGTGTGTGTGTGTGTGTGTGTGTGTGTGTGTTCCTGCATGAAAAGCATTGTTTCAATTAAAGGTGTTGGGTAGAGCAGCACGCTGGGACAGGCCTGCATGCTGGTTGTCTGGATGGAAGCTGCACTGCCTGCTGCGTGTCTTAGCGGGGGCTTATTTGCAATCCAGTGCCAGGCTTGTGGGCCCACACAGGATATCTCACCTATAATAGAAGCTTATTCCCCAAAGCTGGAGCCTTGCTGGAGGTGTGAGAGGGCCTGGAGTCAGGGTAGGGCACCGTGGACTCGAGATCCAAAAGTGTAGAGGTGCATTCATGTCAGTAAGCAGTGAAACATGAAGTTTAAATATCTGTACAAAAACTATCTGTGTTTAAAAAGTGGGGTTTATTGAACAGTTTCTGATGCGTTAAGTGCAAATAAGCAGCACACCTGTGAGGAGAAAACCTGGCTCAGTGGGGGTGTGGCCTCATCAGTCGGCCAGTGAAGTCCATCACCTCAGCGCCCCCCCCCCCCCCCCCCCCCCAGTGACTTTCCCGTCACTGGCCTGTAACGATAACACGTGTGGATCGGGATCAATCGACTGTTCCTCGCAAACCTAATTTACGACCGTGCTACGAGTGACTCGTTATCTATTTACTGAATCACAACCATTCAAAGAGCGGACGCAGCTTTGACATCGAAAATAGAGATAAATTAAATCTGTGTTTGCACGTTAATCTAGAAATCTAGAAGCTTATTTGTGGCATCATAAAATCAGCCGTTCAGGAGTTAAAGAAAGAAAAAAACCTTCACAATGAACTGAAAGCTGCATATTAAATACTGTATGCAGAACTTGTGTAAAGCACATTAATGCAGGCGTGCGGGACATCGGGCCTGTTCTTCCAGCCGTTCAGACTCATCGATGAACTGAGGCTGCTCTTCATCTCCAGTTCTCTTCATCATTTCGAGCTGTAACCGAGCGACCTCGAGATCGAGTCTTCATTTTTTGTGGATGATGTGGTTCTGTTGGCTTCAGCCTCCAGCTCACACTGGCGTGGTTTGCAGCTGAGTGTGAAGTGGATGGGCGTAGCAGAATGGAGAGTAACCGGTCAGTCTGAACGCTTAGTCTGAGGGTCTCAGACTAAGCGTTCAGTCCACATGTAAAGTCATTCGAGCTGCTACTCCTCCAAAAAAGAGGCGCCTGAAACACCTCAACAGGTGTCCAGGAGGTGTTTCAGGCAGGTTAGATAGCACACTGAGGCGACACTTCCACCACATTAAAGTCAGCTTTTTATCCATCATTCTGAAAAATGTGAGGATATTTTAAATGGAAAAGCTTTGAAAAATATTATGCTAAAAAGAATTGTGCAATATAGTTTCCTTACAGTTCAGTTTCAGCTGTATTACTGTAATTACTTTGTCTGGTTTTTAATACATGGACCTCACAGAACTTCTCATAACCACTGATGGAATAATTCTGTAAATCTTCACAGAAGCCTGATATTTCACACTGAATTGGTTATAATTTCCTGCCACGAAAAATTCTCCAGATTTGTCCTTTTTGTTGTACTTTCATTAGGAACTCTTGGCTGGGTATTCAGTGTGCACGGCCTAATTAAACTGCTTAATCAGTTAACGACTCCAGCAAACAGAGTTAAAGGGGAATTAAGCGCAAAGAGATTAAGGCAGGGAGCAGTGGAAATGCTGAGGAGACGCTTCAGCCGTCTCCAGTGTGAAATAAAACGGGATGCAGCTGAAGAGAGGAGGCCATTAAAATGTGAAAGAAGGGTGCTGAACTGTTTGCTGTCGCTCTGCTGAGGGCGAGCGAGCCAATCGAGATGCTTGTTTAAATGGGAAATGGGACGTCTTCACAAAGAGGCAAATTAAAAGCACTTTGCTCTGTTAAGCAGAGAGGAGACGAGGGAAAAACTGAGAGGAAAACAACAGCAGAGGTGAAACATATCTGAGAGGAAGCGCACTCCACCTCTGCATCGTTATGGTTCTCAGGTGATTTCAGATCAGTCGCTCTTAATGGACTTCACAGGTAAATTTATGAAGGCTCAAATTTGGTGTAGAGATGCATCGAGAGCAGCTGTGATGTGTTCTAATGTGGAGGAAAATCTTCATCACTCTTCTCTCCTCCTGTTTCTCCTTCTCTCTCGTCTCTCCCTCTGCTCTCCTCCTTTTGTCTTCTCCAGTTTCTCCCCTCCTACCAACTCCTCCATCATTAGATGTTCACAATCAAAACAGTCCTTTGAATTGATTTGAGGTGTACATCAGTCCCACACAACTGAAATGTGATGAACTAATATAATCTCTCTTTTTTTCCTCACTTAGTTATTACTAGTAAATCCAAAGTATTTCATTCACACACGACTGAATGAAAAATTTATGTTGACTCAACAGAATTTTGTTATTTATTGTAACAAAAATCTGTTGTTGAGCATTCAAATGATCTCATCGTGTTCGGGGTGATACGTTTTCACCTGTAACTGCAACTTGACTTTCAAGGTATTGTGTACTGAGTACATGAATACTTTTGATATATTACGTATATTTTCATGCTACTACTTAAGTAAAATACTACTTCTTCTACTACTAAAATGTAAATGTTACTACTTCTTTACACTTGCAAATACTAACCCCTAACCCTAATTGTTGTACAGTAAGCTGACGACTCAATGAAAAATATATTTTGTGCACTGTTCACCTTTAACCTCCAAAAACTATTGTCAGCATTTTTAAAAGCAGTGATGCAGTAAACAGCTGTATGTTGGCATTCTCACCGGTGGATGAGAGGGTTGCTTCCCTGCGCCTTCGGGCCAGGAAATGGGTCCTGACTGTTGTTTGTGCTTATACGCTGAATGGCAGTTCAGGGCACCCACCCTTCTTGAAGTTGCTGGGCGGGGTGCTGGAGGGTGCTCCATCCGGTGACTCCATCGTCCTACTGGGAGACTTCAACGCTCACATGGGCAAAGACAGTGATATCTGGAGGGGCGTGATTGGGAGGAACGGCCGGCAGGATCTGAACCAGAATGGTGTCTTGTTATTAGACTTCTGTGCAAACCCCAGTTTGTCCATGACAAACACCATGTTTGAACATAAGGATGTCCATAAGTGCACGTGGCACCAGGACGCCCTAGGTCGCAGGTCGTTGATCGATTTTGTAATCGTATCATCAGATCTTTGGCTGTATGTTCTGGACACTCGGGTGAAGAGAGGAGCTGAGCTGTCAGCTGATCACCACCTGATGGGGAGTTGGATCAGACCCAGCACACCTAAACGTGCAGTGAGGGTGTGCTGGAAACACCTGGCAGAAGCCCCATTCTGCGAGATCTTCGACTCCCACCTCTGACAGAACTTTGACAGCATTCTAGGGAGGCTGAGGATGTTCGGACGGCCTTGAAGTGACTCTGACAAACCTTCAGATGACTCAGGAAAGGAAAGCGGTGCTTTATTACACGGTGTAGAGTGCAAGTCGTGCGCTGCTGACTTCAACTGGGGCTGTTGTAGGGTGGTGGAAGAAATACTTTGACCTCCTGAATCCCACTGACATGCCTTCTGTAGTGGAAGCAGAGTCATTAAAGTGTGCACCACAGCTGCAGCTAAGCCACTGTAGTTAAATCAGACTATAATTTATTAGTTTATTTAGCCATCCATCCATCCATGCATCCTGTTCAGGGTCACGGGGGGGCTGGAGCCTATCCCAACTGACATAGAGGCGGGGTACACCTGTACAGGTCTCCAGCCTGTTGCAGGGCTAACACAGAGAGACAGACAACCATTCACACCTATGGGCCATTTAGAATCACCAATTAACCTAACCCCAGCTACTGGGGTTAGGTTATATTTTCTATTAATCAAATTCTGCTAAATAAGATTAGAGCTTTAAATGGAGTTCAAATTAAAATATTTGCCTTTGTATTTTTTATGAATAAATCAAAAATCACTGTGAAAGTTGATCTGTGCTATATGTCAGTAACTTGAAGTCTCGAGGATTTGCACGAGACAGTTGCTGATTTAGTGCTTTTTGCTTTCACAGAAATGGCAATGTAGCTTGAAAAGTTTGTAGTGCTTGGATGCTGTGGGATTGTTGGAGACATTCTGATGTGTGGATTCTGCCACATGGTATACCACTACGCTTTGACTTTTGCCCTTCGGCTGACCTTTCTGTCTCCCATGACCTGATTGGTACCTGTGCACCAGTCATTAAGATCCTGCAGGTTGTATGTGTTGGACTGCTGAACTTGCCTTTCAGCTGTAAATATTCAATAAACCCGTCTCTGTGGTACTCAGTCAGTGCTATGAGTTAGGGCCAAAACATCCATTTCTACCTGAGTGGGACCTGCAGTGGAGAAGCACAGGTGTCTATGCAAGTCTCTGAGTTAACAGCAGTGGCTTTAACTTTCTGTTCCTCCAGCATTACAAAACTTTATTCCCTCCACTCTTAAAATGTGCTGCTGGCATGAAATTCAAGAGAGTTCACTGCATTCTGCCTTTATTTAAATTACACACAGCCACGAAGCGTTCAGATATGTGAAGGCAAAATTTGGATCTATGCTGTTGTCTCTATGAGAGGTCAAAAGTGTGAAAGCCAAAAATATGGAGTGCTGCACTGCTGGCACTGCTGCAAGCTTGGACTGAACCGAACAACTAATTTTTACAAGAAGGCAGAATATGAGGACGACCAAAAATATGTTTTCAATTTTGATTCATGTTGAGCATGAATGGGAACACAGTCTGCAGAGAGCGCGTTTGAAACCATTCGATGATTTAATGAGACTCACCTGTACGTTCCCTCGGTATTGTTGGGTTTTCTCTCTAATATTGTCGACTCTGTACCTTTCAGTATAAAGCACTTGAGGCGACTGTTGTTGCAATTTCAAAACTTTCCGAGCTGTTGTGTTTTCAGACAGCATGACACACAAACACTACCACAAACATGACCCGCTTGGTGGAGGTAAGGAAAAAATAATATAAATAAATAATAATTGTGCTGATGATGTTGTTGCAGCTGTATAATTAGCACCCCAGCAGGTGGTTTTGTCAATAGTTTGACATCACAACAAGTTGAAAAAAGCAGGAAGTTTATGGAAGTTTACACATGGTCTCAATGACTGCAACTAACCCACATGCAGCAGCCGTCCATCCTTCATCTTTGTGCCATCGTCTGTATCTATACTGTTTATTTCATACTTACCTCCAGTTCTGCATATTTTGTAACGTTGGTGAAGTTTGGTCTGTAACTTTGATAAACTGGTGAACCATATCATACATGCTGGTAAAAGAAAACGATGTTAAAGTGTCTAAAGGAAAAGACTCCTGCTAACAGAACAAGTACTCATTAGTCACTCAGCACAATCAAAGCTCAGCTCACTCCTGAGGCGGGCCCACACTGAGAGGGCAGCAGCGCTTCCCCAGGTTTGATGCTGCGGGTGGCTGAGTGCTGAGTGGAGCCAGCTGGGCAGTGTTTCCTCAGAGGTGGGTGGCAGCTGAAACAGTGGGAGAGAAACAGGACACACCCACAGCAGGCCTGTGACGGGAACAACGGTAGCTGTCTGTGCATCTGAATCATGCTGTATTTGATACATGTTAAACTGCATCAACTCCATCAAATACATTTACATTTTAAAAATATGTGTATGTGTGTCCAGCTATGACTTCCTTTGGAGGACGGTGTTGATCTGTTTCCTCCTTTTATCACCACCTCTCATTCTCTTTCCAGTTTCCTGCTCACAGCATCCAGCATGGGCCTGAAATGTTTTGGGCGTGATCCAGGAATCCAGGGCTGCATGTGGAGGTGTGTGGAGGCTGAGGGGAGCTGAGGATTAGGGAGGGGAATATGGAAGGAAAGGATGCAGAAACAGGGACATGAGAGGAAGGAAAACAGATTTTTGGGATTCAGTTCAATTCAGTTTTATTTACAGTACCAGTCAAAATTTGGACACACTTACCCAGTGGATAAGTGGGCGCTGCCGCCCTCTCGGTGTCATCATCGTCATTATTATTATTATCACCTCCACCGAGCAGTTCATGTTTGTGGTAGCAATTGTGTGTCATTCTGTCAGCTTGAAAAGATTTGAATGAATTGTGATAAAACTCTGTAGGGGTCAGAGGTCAGAGGTCATGCTAACAGTCCAGTAAAATGTGGCTTCCACCCACCGAGGTTTTCAAGGTCAGCTTCATAATTTTTTGGTCCAAATTTGGCAAAAAGCTTCATAACTATGATTCTTACCAGTGTGCTGTAAACATGTAGAAAGTACCACATAAAGATTTCAAATGTCACATTTGACCTCTGACCTTGTACTGAGAGCATGTAGGAAATGATACTGGTATATGGGGATCCTAAATATCATGTTATGTTATCTGCCTTTCTTTCAAGCTGACCCCCAACTGTGCAGGAATGAGCTGCCTGGTTAGTTAGAAATACTGCAGTATAATATTATATGATAAGCTCCAGTTATTCACAGATCAGTATCTATTGTCCTTCGTGTTTGTGTAATCAGACGTCTGTCATCTGCTTTTTTTCTGCACTGCAAACCTCTTAACGCATGTTTAGGAATGAATACAGACAAAATACGATGTTATTGCCTTCAAAGGAAGCACTGCCCAGAGAGGGCGCTGCCTCGGTGGAGGTGAGTACTTCCTGTTTAGGGATCTGTTTCCTGGATCTGTTGAGGCGCGAGCTTCTGTGGGCAGCGACCCAGCCAACATTTCCACGTTGGGTGAGCGTCAGCTGGTCGTCATTGCTCAGAATAGTTCTAAAATGAAAGCTGAACTGACGTTGCAGATGTTAGTTCAACGTTGGTTCGAGGTGCTCCTTAAAAGTCACCTGGATGTCCTCGTTACGTGTTCAAGAAATTTTTTCTACTGTCTAATTTATCAATGAGAATAAAACAAAATTCAAACACTTTAAAAATAAGTTTCAAGAGTAGAAAGTCACTGCTGACTCAAAATCACAACCCCATGTGTTTGGATCCACTGCCTCTTCTTCCGATCAGTCCGATGTGTTAAGTTCACCATTTAAAGTACAAATAGCTAAAAAGTGTTGTTTGTTCTTCTAGAAAGCAGGCCCCGCTGCTCTGAGCCCACATGTAGATGGTTATTCACAGCCGGGCGCTAACCAGATTAGCTTTAAAAAGACAAATGCATTTGAATTCCTTCTAATCTGACCTCCACTTTGTGAGAGACGGGCTGATGCGACCTCTGTTCCAGGAAACGATGTGGATGGTCTGCGGTCCGTTCTGACCTGGGAGATGACGTTTCCCCTCTTTCCTGGTTATCGGGGCTCATGCCAGCTTAAATTTAGTTTAAACTTATTCCATTTGCATGATTTAAATCTAAATGATTGTTTTCACTGGTGCTGCACCTGCTGTTCGGTCTGCAGGAGCCATAATGACTTGATGCTCATCAGCTTTACGGATGGCTCGGACTTGATTTGGCATGTCTTGTATGACATGAGATCTATCGTTTCTCTATTTTTTAAGCATCACAGTCTAGTCTCTGGCGACACCTGTTCAGGTGTCTGTTTTCCTGGATGTGCAGTTGAGGTCTACTGTGGGTGGTGGGTCCTTTTTCTCCATTTGTGGCAATCATTGTTCATTCTAACTACCCAATTAGTCTCTACTTATTCCATTAGTGTGAATCTAAATGATTGTTTTCACCTCCGTGCTTGTTTCTTCTGAAGCAAACAGCCACAGGCTGCCTCTGCTGTCCACTTGTCTCTGAGTGCGTGTTGGATTGAAGGAGAATTAGCCGGATCTTGTTCTGCTGCTCGTGTCTGTCGACTGCGAGGGCTGCGAGCTGACAGCAGCAGCAGCAGCCTGCTACATGACATGTATTCCTAGCTGCTCCGCTGTTATTAGCACAATGCCAGGCAGCCAGCGTCAGTCGGCGCTTTGTTCACTCGCAGCGTGGCAGACGGAGAGCTCTCTGATAGACGTGAAACAAAGGTTAGGTCCAAAACTTGATCGGCGTGCTGATGGAGAATAAGATCACAGACATTTTTACTGTACACGTACCTCTGCTTTACTGCTGCTCGTCTAATTATTAGGCTGATTAACAAATGCTAATTAGTGCTAATTAATTTTTAGTTCTTAAAATGCTCCAAAATGCAGACTGACGACAGAGAAGCTGCCGAACGTTTCTGATGTGAAACTGCTGGGGAGACAAAAAGTGCTGCAGAGGCAGGACGTTCAAGAAGCCAAACAACAAAAATCCAAAACTGCGACAGGAGGAAGCAGCAAACACCAAGGTTCATCCGACAAAGACAAACACACACCGGGGACACGTGAAGGTGAACTCAGTCAGTAAAAGGAAGGAAGTAAAACCACAGGACTAACTTTCAAAATAAAACAGGAAGTAAACCAAAAGGGAGCACACACTGACAAAAAGAGACATTTCAGGAGTTCAGGAGGTAAAAACCTTCAGAAACACAAAATAAGTTAAAAATGAAGCCAGAGATGGTTTGAGAGACACTGAGATAATCAGTGTTTAGGCTGCAGCACGTCTTCTTTCTGCCTGCAGATCTTAACATACTCAAAAAGGATTTATGTTGCATGCTGAATCTTTACAGACATTCAAATTGTCCTGTTTGATTATATTCTGATTGTGATGCTGTAACCTGCTGCTGCAGCTTCTGGGTTTTTAAACATGGGCTGGAGCAGCGGAAGCTGCTGGAGCGGTCCTGGACCCGGGCTGCTGCCCAGAGTTTTGGGGGTTTTTGTATTCTTTCATGTTCTTTGATAATATTTTGTGTTTCCTAGTTTTGTTCTTAGTTTACTGTTTTTGGCTTGTTTTGTGTGTCTAGTTGAACAGGTTTTTTTGTATTACTGTGTTTGTGTTATCCTTGCTCCTCGTGTCTCAGTCCTGGTCTTTGTGTTTTATTACTTCCTGTTTCATTTTGGTGTGTCGTTGATCCTTGTGCAGTGTCTAGTTTTGGCTTCCTGTGTTTCCCTCCCAGGTCTTCCCTATTGTCTCGTTACCTGTGTGTATATTTTGCCTCAGTCTGCCTTTGTTTATTGTCTTGTTGTTGTCATGGTGGTGGTGTGTACATGCTTCCGTGTCTTCATTATGTACCTCGCCTTGCTCCAGAAAGGATTTTTTACGTTTATTTTCTGACTCGACAGTAAACTCCTTTCAGTTGAGTCCTGCTTTTGGGTCCAGTTCTGCCGCCTTCACAGTAACGTGAATACCAGCTCATATCACTGTATGAATTTACATCTTTCAGATTTTCACCTTCTTACTATGTAGTGAGATTTTTATTTTGGCGTGCTTGTTTAGTAAAATAGAGCACTGGGTTCTACTCTTTCAGCTTTGTAAAAACTTCCACACTGCCTGAAATTCAGTGCTATAAACAGGTACATTTTCTCATCATCCTGCATTCTTTCTTACCTTTTTTTCAAATTATTCCTTGATGGTTGCCAAATGAATTGTGCAGCCAACCACCACATAAACTCATGCTGTTAAGCACTCAAAAATTGTGCTATTCCCATTAGCATTCGCCCTGCGTATGAGCTAATTGGGTTTTCCATTAGAATACACAGGTCTGCTGGTAATGAGCAGAAATATAGTGGCGCAAAGAGGCCTTTAGCCGGAAATTACACAATGCACTCATTTTTCAACCACTTTCATAAACCTCAGTGTTCTGAGGACAAATTCAGAGACAACAGCACAGGAACTGATGTCCTCAGCTATGATGTCATCAACTGTTTTTTTTTTTTTTTTTTTTAAAGAAATTGTCCAAATTTATTTTGTGCTTTATTAAGTTTCAAGTCCACAGTGATAGCAAACATACACACACACACACACACACACACACACACACACACACACACACACACACACACACACACACACACACACACACACACACACACACACACAGTTGGACCTGCAGTGTGATAAGATGACAGCAAGCTCTGGGCTGTGTCTGCTCCTCACCGATGAGAGACAAAGCGTGTGTGTGTGTGTGTGTCTCTCAGTCCCCTTCAACATACAGAAGTGCTACACACACACACACACACACACAAACAGGTGACACACACTCACACACTTGTATGTGTCTGCAAAATAGTAATCTCCGGGGGGGGGGGGGGGGCAGGTCTGTGATGCTGTAGTCTCAAAACTGCGCTGATGGGGGGGATGAAGCTCTGCAGGTGTATAACAGATGATCTACCAGCAGGTCAAAAACAAGCACACCTGATAAGGTCAAACAATCTCCTAACCACAATAAGTCCAAGAGCTTCTCTTTGTCTTCAGACACAACGGGCCAGCTGAGGCCAGCGGGAGGCAGAAGTGATAAAGGGAGATCCCCTTTGTGAGAAACTGTAACAGGTCCAATTGTAAAGACAGTAAAACAAAGCAAAAGCTGGTTTGTGATGTTGCAGAGGTGTGTCTGTGTGTGTGTGTGTGTGTGTGTGTCGGTGCTGCAGGTTTCATTTCAGACCAGCCTGTCTGGGAATCCAAAAACCTGAAACAGTGCAATTTGCTCGGCTTTGCTGCCTGTAAGACACCCACACAGGTGGTGTTCTCCTTCAGCTCTCCATGTTACGTTCTGCCCTGTTACATTCAAGCAGCGCTGCAGACCAGGAGTATGAGGAGCTCTGGGGTGACACAGTCAAAGTTTTGGAGCTGCTCTCACAGCTTTGAATCATTAGTTACAAGTAAAGGTGAATAATGCTGCAAACAGCAGGAAACCACAAACCTTAAATCACATTCCTGTAATTCACTAAAACACTACAGAAACACCAAAATACACTGTAAAAATAACTGTCCACACCTTTCAGTCACACACCTGAAACGTCACCTGTGTGCTAAACAAGGCGATGAGGGGAGAACATCCTCTAAGTTTGCAGTGCAGTAAAAATGAGCTGACAGACATCTGATTACACAGACATGAAGGAGCAGGTCATGGATAATAGCTACTGATCTGTAAATAACTGGAGCTTATTATATAATATCATACTGCAGTATATTTCTAACTAACCAGGCAGCTCATTCCTTTAAACACAGTTTGGGGTCAGCTTGAAAGAAAGGCTGATGCTATAAGATGATATTTAGGATCCCCATATACCAGTATCATTTCATACACAAACGCTGCCACAAACATGACATAAAACATAAAGACTCAGTCACGAGGTCTCAGGTCAGCTCGCCATCAGTCCAACATGACGGCCAAACCAGCTGTGAAGCCACCGTGTGGTTCCCGCCCTCCTCCACTCATCACAGCTTCTATAAACACCATGTTCAGGGGTGCTTTCCTCCCCCCAGACAGACAAGCTTACAAGCCCTAAATCACAGGAGATTTACAATCACCCCCCCCCGACGCTGTCTCCTCCACCCTTTCCCCTGTAGACCAACTACACCACCCCCACCTCTGTCTGTCTGTCTGTCTGCAGGAAGAAGAAAGATCAGCAGGCCTGCTGATTTATGAGCGCTTAGCTCTGTAATTCTCTGCTATGTTATGCTGTGTGTGTGTGTGTGTGTGTGTGTGTGTGTGTGTGTGTGTGTGTGTGTGTGTGTGTGTGTGTGTGTGTGTGTGTGTGTGTGTGTGTGTGTGTGGTGGGGGGTTGGCAGGTGGAGACCCATGTGTTTTGTTGGTGAAGATGTAAAGTTGTTGATGAAGTAGGTGGGTTTTGCTTCCTTGGGATAATTTATGAATAGGTTAACTCACACACACACACACACATATACAAACACAAGTGTGTGATGTGTTATGTCTAACAGCAAGTCATCAGAGAGTCACAGAATATAAGATTTTGCAAAGACTGCAGGGTGACCATCATTTGGGTATTTTCCTCATTCCCATGATGCTCTGGGTGCAAACTTACAGGAAGGAAACTGGTGAACCGAACGAGCCAGAAGAAGCAGCAGAATGAGGAGCTGTTAGCTATTAGCTGAGAGAACAGAGAACTCCTGTTGGTCGTGGAGCCTCACCTTAAAGAACATGTTTGCTTTTATGGTTAATAACAGTTTTATGACCATGTTTCAACAAAAGAAGGAGGTCATGTGAGCGTGGCCCAACTTCAGGATGTGTGGGACACTTCTGATGTTTGACTACGACACAGAAACATCTTGAAAAGTTGTTTGTGTGATTTTGGAGGTCCGGATAATGCCAAGCAGTCATGTGTATTTCACATGTTAATGGAGCTTTACTGTGCACTCACTCTTAAAGCCTGATCGGTGCTCAGTTTGAAAAACCCTGGGCTCTCACTGTCTGCCTCTGTGTTGAGCAGTGGAGCCGTTTTACCTGAAGCTTAGTTAGCAAACAGCAAAAACTTGGCTCATGACTCTGTTGGTTTGGGACTTCTTAATCCAGGACTTCCTGCTCTGTTTTTCCTTTCTGGCTCCTCGCTGGTCATTAACCTGCACGCATGCACACCACTGCTGTTTCCACACAAGATGCAGGAAGCAGTGTAGCATCTAAAGTCAAAAGTGTTTTTAACCATAAAAAGTGCATCAAGCAGGTTTTGCACAGTATTTTTCCTCAGCTTTGCAACAATAGACAGAAAAATACTGTAAAGTGTCGTCCAAATGTGCTGCATGCAGCAAGCCTCAGCTTTGATGTACTGCCTTGAATGAGCGCTGTAATGTGCTGCCCTGCCATCATTAAATGTGACAGCACACGTGAGAAAAGGCTATTTTTACACAATTGACTGGCAAACCTTTTCGGTTCAGTGGAATTACGGCCTGATTAATCAGCCGTGATTAGCATTTAGCCAGGCCTCGTGGAACGTGGGGCCGTGATGTAGGTTATTTATTTATATACCTCCACCCTTCGTTTCTCTCCAACACATTAAGCTGCCAGTCTTGTCAGGCTGACAGGGTCAGCGCCACCGTTCATTACCAGACTCAGGAAGAGACGAAACGGGCCTGCCAGAGAGCTCAAAGCTCGCTGGAAGCTGGTGTTTATGCTCAGCCTCCCTTTACTGTGTCTGTCATGGCTTTCTCTCAGTCCGGCTTATCTCTGTGTTAGAGCTGAGACACGAGTGAATGAACATGCTCTTCCTGTAAGGTTCAGCACGTACAGGTGAATAAAAACTGCTTCCCATGGAGGCCGTAACTAAAAGTAAAAATAAATGGTAGTAAATTCTGGAACGTGACCTCACCAGGAAGGAGATCATGGTGGGTGTTTAGAACAATGCAATCAAATATGCTTCCCTGATGAGTGACCTCTGGTTATCGGTTAAATTTCTTACCCAGGAAGTGGAACTCTTGAGATCAAAACTCTTATTGCCAACAGCGTTAACCAAACAGATGTGAGAGGAACCAGAGTTCCACGAGAAAATGGGCACAAGGACGGGTAGAACATCCAAGGTCCACAGAAAAGCCATACCAGGGTCTGATCCCAGCACGCTCTTTCTGTGAGGCAGCAGCACAAACCACAGCTTCATTAGGTGATGTCCCTCAAGAGGCTGGAGTATTTGATGGTTTAGTTAAAGAGCCACAGAGCTGGCACAGGAAGGAGGTTAGGGTGGACGCACGGGTCAATGAAGCACCAAAGGCAGGATATAAGAGGATAAAACAGGTGATGCTGTAATCCATACTATTCCTGATGAGCCACATGGTTTTTGTAAAACAGTATATGACTGTTATCTACGGTGGCCCTGAGTGATGAAACACACTGCAACTTCAGAAAGCGCCAACAAATACTGCAAAAGCACCCAAAACACAGCAGAAGTGTTTTTGGGGAGACGATAACATGACGACGCAGCGGAGAGTGACTGCATGTATCTGCAGTATGAAAAAACACACTTCCAGCACGTTTTTCTGCCTCACATCACAGAGAATCCTCCGGCTCCGGGTTTGACCTCTCAGGGCCACCGTAGTTCTCACTGCTCTGCGTGGCCTGTGGAGAAAAAGCACCCACAGCAGCGTTTCCTTTCTATGAATGAGAATAATGATTGAAAATGCTAGATCGGGAGCTTTATTAGTGTTTGGTGCTTCGTGACAGACTTTCCTCCTTTTTCTGGCGCGCTGTGGCATTTTTCCGTGATGCGTGCACACCTGGGTGTTTCTTATGGAGGAGCGGCCATTAGTTTTGGGACATTAGCTCCACGAAGCAGGTCTGCTGATGGAAAACGTTCAGGTGGGGTGAAAGTGTAAAAAGTCCGAGAACCACATTAATAAATGATTATTAATTGCGTTGATGTTATTTGCTAATAAGTCCAAAGAAAACTCGGGCTGTAATGAGGCGTGGTGTTGGAATGTCATTTTCTTAAATATTTTGTTGTTTTCATTTTCTTCAGATGCTCCTCCTTAATCTACACTCTGTTTGTGCTTTTACTGCAAAATCACGACAGGTTTTCTCTTTGTTGCTGACGTGTTATATTCACATGTAAGATGGACACACATGATCATTCGGGGTGGCTGTAGCTCAGTAGGTAGAGCAGGTCACCTACTGATCGGAAGGTCAGCGGTTCGATTCCTGGCTACTCCAGGTTACATGCCAATGTATCCTTGGGCAAGATACTTAACCCCAAGTTGCTCTCTGACCGTCCTGTCGGAGTATGAATGTGTGTGAATGTTAGTTAATTAAAAGCACTTAGCTTAGCAGAAACATGGAAGTGCTTGTATGAATGTGAGTGCATGGGTAAATGTAAAAATGTGTTGTGTAAGCGCTTTGAGTGCTCTGACTGAGTAGAAAAGTGCTATCTAAGAGCTAGTCCATTTACCCTGACACACGGAGATCCAAACTTTCTGTTTACCCCCCAGGGTGGTTTTCAGAAGGCCAGACTAACTCAGAGTCAATAAGCAGCCACTCACTGCTAACCTTAGCATGCTAACAACTGGAGAAAAACATTAGAGCTTAAAAAATAACACGTAAGTCAACATGAGCATACATCTGGCCAAGGTCTGACATGCAGCACTGCACTGCTGCTCGGGCCAGCTGTGAAACAACAGCTGCTGAGAACCTCACATCAGGATTCTTCAGCCTTTCATTCACGTTGTGGTGGGAGATGGAGCTGGTCTGCAGGCTGCTCGGCCCGTGGCTCAGCCTGTATTTTGGCCCATGCGTGGTTCCAGTGTGGAGTTTATAATGAAGAACGTTTTTTTTCTGCATTTTGACAGCAGTTTCTTTGGAGGTTCATGCTTTAAAATGTGAACTGATGTGTGGAATCATCATGAGTGTCTTTTCAGAGGTCGGTCACTGGGAAGCTGATCACTGGCAGCTTCCTTTAAGCATTTCATTTGTTGTGTGATACGTAAGCTGAGGTAATCTCTTCACATCCAGCAGGTCACAGCTGAACCTGCATTTACATCAATGTGGACTCTTCAGAAGATCTAAATATGGATCTAAATGGTCTAAATCGAGACTCATCACAGATGCTGTGTATTTACAGCAAGTGTTGCGTGGTTGGTCTAAATGTCACAACATGTGTGACATCTGGCACGTGTAAGGTGGACCTGTGGTGAATCAGACTCACACCCATGGCCCGTTTAGAATCTCTCATTAACCTAACTAGCATGTGTTTGGACTGCAGTACCAAACACAGGAACTGGGAGAACACGCAAACCCCACACAGAAAGAACCCCGACTGGATTCAAACCCGGAGCCTTCCTGCTCTGAGGTGACAGTGCTAACCGCCACTCCACCCATTTACCTGCTGCAGGGTCTGGTCTTGTAAGGTGAAGATCCCACAGTATTAGAGAGAAAACCACAACAAGCAGACAGTCGGACGTGGGCCACATTTGGACACATTGCATTGCTACCTGGGAAATTTCCTGGACTGAACTCAACTTTATAAAGTGATAATATGATAAAATCGAGGGAGGGATTTTATTCATTTGCACATGTTGTTGCTCAGACCTCTTCTGTCGTATTGGTCCTTGAACTAACACAGTTGGATGTCATGTCTATCAGCCTCATCAGGAGTCTTCTGTCTGTTTCCTCATCAGCTTTCCTCACCTTGCTGCATCTTTCCATACAGGACTGTAATACTGGCGGTTGGCCCTGGGTGGCAATGCAATGTTCTCTCCCAGGACTACGGCAGACCTGGAAATATGGCTGCCAGGAGAGGAGGTGGCAGATGGCTGACATAGCATTTTTACCCATAACGCCCCAGTAAAACTTTAACTCCCAAGATTTAGTGCTAGCTCTCTGCACTTTGCAAGCTGCAGCCGCTGGCATATTTTTTCAAAAGTCCCAAACTGATGCTTTTGCAAGCTGCACATAAACATGCTTTATTGATTGTGCTGTTAAAAGATTCAAAGGGTCAGTATCATTTAGCAAAGACAGTTTTAGAGGACAAATAAAAGCTAAAAATTGCTCAAATGTTGTGGCAGGCATCATCGATTTTTAGACAAAAACAGAATACTGAATTAAATTATTCATCGTGTCATAATATTGACTGATGACGACGGAGGACAATAATTTAGAAATTTAAAGGTTCCTCGGCAACAATGGCAATTAAGGCATTTAATTCACCCAGTTAGAATCTCTGAGGGCTCGACCACAGTCATATCTCTCAATTTGTCCTGGACAGGAGAGCCATGAAAGTCACGCTCACTTACAAAACTGTCCAAAGAGAAAGCTTTATGTCCATAAACTGTGCAGAGTTTGGCCTGTTTTCTTAATGCTGAACATTTTGTTTTAAAACAAACAAGGAAAAAAAAAAACAGGTCAGAGCATTTCATCCATCGCTGTAATCAACTCTAAATTCCTCACAAACATAAAGCTGCCCTTCCCCAGGCTAATGAAAGCATCTCATTGTAGACTGCTGGGTTATACTCTGTGTGCTGACTGGAGGGTGTTTCAAGGACTAATTAGACCCTGGGTGCATGTAAGGATGGCAGGGTGACCGAAGGAGCTTCCAAGAGACAGAGAGAGCGAGTGAGGCGGGGGGGCCGGCCGTATGGTGATACTGAGCGAGATCGTGTTATTGGACTCAGGTGAGAGATGCACACATCTGTACCTGCAAGCCAGCTCACACTGTGTGTGTGAGAGTGTCTCTGTGCACAGTGATATTACAGAGGGATACTTCTATTTACTGCACACATCTGCAAATGCCTCTACTTGGGACCCGTAAAGGGTTAGACTGTGGCGCAGACTCAGATAAAGAAATCCCTGCATGACTCTATCCCCTGCTCCTTCTCCCATTCATCTGCTTTTATTTGAAAGGAGAATAAAATGGAAATATTTCATCCATCTGTGGGAATAGAAGCAGTTTCACACTCTGTGCTACAGCAGGAATGGAAGAACACTTAAAGGATTCTGCTACAGTAGTTTTGCATGAGTCACAGCTGATTCCCACACACAAACTTGGCCGGCGCGCCTCTGTATATAAAGGATTTGGTTCTATACAAATAAAATTGAAATGAAAATGGAATTAATATTAATAGCATTAGCATTTTTGAGGTTTTTTTCATCTGATTCCCTTTTATGTTGAAAGTTCATTTCCTGGTTAGTCCCAGGCTGTTCTCAGACCAAGCAGGCTGTTCTTGTGATGGTGCTCGTTATCATTCAGCTTCTCCTCCTGCGGTCACGCAGACTCCTCCTCCTCCTCCTCCTCCTCCATGCTCGTGGGCCTGGTTCTGTTCTGGAGGGGCACTCTAACCAGAACCTGCAGCAGGTGAAGAACGGGTCCATGAACTGCTACACCGAGCAGAACCAGGACCAGCAGCTGCAGAACTGCCTGTGTGCAGCTCCTCAGTTTATCCGCCATCTCAAACTAGCTGTTTTAAGACCAGCGCGGGCCTTAGTGAGTTCAGCCAAGTTTTGTGTAGTTTAATAGTTGACAGTAGTACTTAGGCACTGCTTGTGCTTGCTAAAATATGTATACAAACATTATGATCAACAATAACAGAGATACACAATTTCAATGCAAAAATGGTAAATGGTAAATGGACTAGTTCTTATATAGCGCTTTTCTACTCAATCAGAGCACTCAAAGCGCTTATACAACCTGTTTGCATTCACCCATGCACTCCCATTCATACAAGCACTTCCATCATTAATTAAGCTAAGTGCTTTTTTAATTAACTAGCATTCACACGCATTCATACTCCGACAGAACGGTCGAAGAACAACTTAGGGTTAAGTATCTTGCCCAAGGATACATTGGCATGTAGCCTGGAGTAGCCAGGATTCGAACCGCTGACCTTCCGATCAGTAGGTGACCTGCTCTACCTACTGAGCTACAGCCACAAAAGAAGTCAGAGCTAGAAATGAAATGGTTTTTACGTTTAAAATGTGGTTAGAGACTGAATGCAGGACTAATTCAGTTCAATTAAATTTTATTTATCACAACAGTCACCTCAGGGTGCTTTATATTGTGGGTAAAGACCCTACAATAATACAGAGGAAACCCCATAATCAAACGACCCCCTATGAGCAGCACTTGGTGACAGTGGGAAGGAAAAACTCCCTTTAACAGGAAGAAACCTCCATCAGAACCAGGCTCAGGGAGGGGGGGGGTCATCTGCTGAGAGGGGGGGGGGGGGGGGGGGGGGGGGGCAGAGATTAATGATAATTAATGATTAAATGCAGAGTGGGATAAACACACAGATTAGTTAATGAGAAGGATGAGTGGCAGAGGAAGGAAGACGAACCAGGACAACCAGTCTGTGGTCGAATAACCAGCAGCAGACGAACTTCCTGTAGCCTCCACCACCATCTATTCATCCGCCAGCAGAAAGCCAACATGCCAAATGCAAAGCTTTATCTCCACACATTAACATGATAGAAAATAGGAATCTTATCTCAGCCACAACTTATAAAGAGCATTCATCATGGAGCACATTATGTATTTATCATCCAGAGCAGGAAAAAGAGCAGGCGAGATCCCACTCTCTCATACCTGGTCAGTGTTGTATTATTGTACACTATATATCTCCATTTTTTCACTACCCTGGATCTGAAATTAACTTGAACTCCAAAGCCTGTGACTTAATAGGATAAAAATATAAAGAAATATAAAAAAAGACCTCGTTGGGATCAGTGAGATTTACAATATATATTAACTGAGTGTGGAGCTGTGATGTGCAGACTGATAAATGTGCTGGAATTACTCAATTCTTTCTCTTTTAATAATTCTGTCATCCTTACCCGCCATTTGACCATTACACTATTGAAGTCATTTTTTGCAGAAATAGGTAATATCATCAGTCATTATAATCATTTAATACATCTCTTTCCCCTCCATCCTCTTACTTTTGGTTCCTAAGCTGGTGCCAAATTCTGTATCTAGTAGCTCCTCATGGAAATGCATTTGTGGAATTGGGCTGCCTGCCATGTGGAACTATAACGGGCCAGATACAAGTAGTACAGGGCTGTGAACGAAACCGGGGGAGGGCTTTACAAATCGGCTGTGTGTGTGTCATTAATTCACTTTGTCTCGTGGGCCTGCCTCTGATTCTGTAGTGTGGAGAGTTTACAATGGGCCAATTCATGGAGGGATCACAGAATCCAAACAGGAAGAGTTCACATACATGACAATGTTCTAATAAGCTTCACCACAATATTCATGATACAATATTCAGCATCCTGGAAACAAACAACGTGTTTTTAATAAAAGTCTCATTACTTTACCCACGACAGAAGGAGGAATATATCAATTCAATTCAGTTTGATTTATGTACAAGCAGTCACCTCAAGGTGCTTTATATTGTAAGGTAAAGACCCTACAGTAATACAGCAATCAAAACTACCAAAAGTACAGTAGGAAGGAAAAGCTCCCTTTTAAGAGGAAGAAGCCTCCAGCAGAACCGGGTTCAGGGAGGGGCAGCTTCGCTGCGGATGTACAGTAACTGAACGGCCCGCAACAACAGGCCAGACACCACATACTTCCATAGCACCTCCCACAGGATACCCCAAAGGATGCAGTCGAATGCCTTCTCCAAGTCCACAAAACACATGTAGACTGGATGGGCAAACTCTCACGCACACTCGAATATCCTCGAGAGGATGAAGAGCTGGTCCAGTGTTCCACACTGCCCAAGATCTCCATGCGGCGTTGCAGAGGCATGTTAACCAAGACAGCCCTACAACATCCAGAGCCTTCAGGAGCTCAGGGCGAATCTCTTCCACCTCAGGGACCCTGCCACCAAAGACCACCACGACACGCACCAACCACCTCACAGCCACAGCTCTGAGCAGCAGCCTCACCGATGGAGGTGCGGAACATGGTCCATTTGGACTCAGCCTCCCCTGGAAGCCTGAAGACTTTTTTTGGACTGCTCTCAAAGTCCTGCCAGAGGTAGGACTTGAAGATCTTGCAGACTTGGGCAAGATACTGAACCCGAAGTTGCTCTCTGATGCAACCATTGGAGTATGAATGGGTGTGAATGTTACATATAAAGCACTTAGCTGAAGTGCTTGTATGAATGGGTGTGAATGGGTGAATGAGGCATGTTGTATAAAGCGCTTTGAGTGCTCAAAGTAGAGCAGAAAAGCACTATAGAAGAATAGGTCCATTTGCCATTTACCATATGTTCGAACATAAGGATTAATAATATCTAATGATGAGAAACAGAGTGAAAAGAGTTGAGTGCATATAATTAGCTAAGACAGCTCGGTCAAGTGATGGCTTTCTAAGTAATGGGTTAATTACGCCCATCTTGAAGGCCTGTGGTACATAGCCCATTAATACTCCAGTTAGGGTGGACAAGGCTAAGAGTCAGGCTTTAAAACATTGTCTGGGTCTTTGATTAATTAATAAGCTGGAATTGAAGATTGCTGCTACTCCTCCTCCTCGACCTGTGCTTCGAGCATTCTGACAGTTACTGTGACTCGGGGGTGTTGATTCATTTAAACTAACATATTCATCCTGCTGTAACCAGGTTTCTGTAAGGCACAATAAATCAATATGTTGATCAATTATTAAATCATTTACTAACAGGAAGAGAGACACCTAATGTTTAATAATCCACTTTTAACTGTTTTACTCTTTGGTGCAGTTGAGGAAGTTATATTGTTCTTTCTTTGTGAATTTTAATGTTTAAATCGTTTTTGCTATTTTTTTTATTTATTTTTTTTTGACTGTATCGTGACTCAAACTTTTATTGTACTTTAGTGAAGTGCAGAAAAGTCTAGTTTGTTCTAGTCTTTGTGTTTCCTGCTTTATTCTGAAAATGCAATCTTACTTGTGTATACTTCCTGCCTTTGTATCTTTTCTGCCTTTCAGGGTTTTTTTTTTTTCTCCGTCCATTTTAGTTTCACCTGCATCCTCTGAGGTCACTTGTGAAGATCTTTGTCCATTGTGGATTTCTTTAACGTGGACCCAAATGCAGAATGCAGGAGACAAAAGTAAGCATAAGGTGAGCATTTAATGCCAAATAATCCAAAAATAATCCAAAACTAAACAAAGTCCACCAAACAGAAAGCAAAGCCAGGGAATGCTGACAGCCAGGAGACAAGGAAGTGCACAGCTATAAGGGATGGAAGACTGAGATAATATATACACTCGGAGCAATGATGAAAGTGGAAACAGGTGGGGAATACAACGAAACACATGACATAATGAGTCCAGGGGGAAATGAACCTTAAGACACAGAGAACAGTCACCAAAATAAAGCAGAAATGAGACTGATGGAAGGAACAGGATGGAAACAGGAAAGGGAAACTAATTATTAAACCTAAAGTCATCAGTAATTTAACAGAAGACTGAAATAACAAGAGTAGAAAATAAACCATAAAGAATCTATGCGAAAGATAACCAAGACTTGCAAACACAAGAAGATAACCGCAGAAAACTAAATACTGTCCAATATTCCAAAGGAAATAAAACTCAAACATAAATCATGTTCAAAGCCAAAAGGCATAATGACCTGAAAACCCCAAAGCCCTGCGTCCAAGACCATAACGCTGCTGTTCATCTACAGTTCGCTCTCCTCGCGTTTCCAGTCTGTTTGTTCACCTCCACAGCCCGCCTCCGGTTTCCGAGTTGTCGTCTGTGTGCTTCTACTCGCTTTCCGTACGTCAGTGAACTTCAGTTTGATTTTGACTTTGTGGGGCTGTGTCACCTCAGTGTTGTTTCTTTATGGTTGTTTCCACATTTGAACCGTGGTTGCTGGATTGTGCAGGCTTTTCTGTCTGCTGTTCTTTCTCAGTAAAATTCCTCACAGTCCTCTAACAGAAGCTCTTGTCAGGGTAAAACTTTGCATCCTGATCGCTGCTGATCATGGTTTCCAGTATTTTGTGTTTCCCCAAGTCCCTGATTCAGATCAATGACTCCAGCTCGGCTAATCCAAGTCTCTCAGTGTAAACCTGACCAGTATAACCGGGATCGGTCGATCCAGGATCAGCCAGTTGACTTCAGATCTGAGGCCCGATCTCTTTGTGGAGATCGGGCCTCAGCCTGACTTCAGCGCAAAGAAAACATGAACGCCTTCACCTCCTTAAAGATGCTGGAGGAGTGTGGAGTTAATCTTCCCTCCTTTGATTCAATTTTGCTCAGCACTAAATACAAGGGGACTTAATCAAGCTTAAAAATAACAAACACACAAATAAAAGAGGTCCTGGGAGAACTCATTAGAAACCCTGTCAAACTCCAAGAGACTACATAATTACTTTACCAAAATAAAAATGCAAAGCTGTTTCATTTGTATTTGCTTTTCTCTCTGAATTCCTGCTGAACTAAGGTCATTCAAACTTTCACTTTTATCCTTCAAAAAGTTGGATTGAGCAGGAGAAGCTCCGAGGGCCTCGAGCCTGCCATGAACCCACGAGCACAAACTCAGCTCACTAAGACGGCGTCCATCAGTCGAGGAGTGGGAAGACGTGTGCTTTAATTCTCTCCATTAAAGGAGGAAACCCGGGCCCCGCTGACAAGGAAATGAAACAAGTCGGACAAATTTCTATAAATAAATCTTCTTTTTTTGTCATTTTAATTACAGGATCAGTTGAGGCTCAGATGAAGGGCCCGGCCATCAATCTTTAATTAATGTCACGCTTTGCAGATTGCAGCGATGCTGGGCCTGATTGAAAAATAAGCCCAATGATATTTCTATTAGAGTTTGTTTTATTAATAACGCGTCAGAGCTTTAAAAACATGTCTTGGGGAGAGAGCCAATCACAGCCACATGATAGACACTCTTTACATTTCGCTCTCTCAACCTCACACTTGCACAGATCTGCTTAATTATTTTTTCGTGCATAATTTAGCTCTCATAGCCCGTTTTCACTGTTCAGTGTGAAACCGCCTGCAGACGCCAACATTTAAACTCAAACTGGATTTTATAGCTTCTACATTTGCACTTTATTTCCATCCTTTAGCAACAATTTCTCCCCCTGTGAAACACTTTTTGGACTTACTGCAAAGCCATATTAAAGGGAACCCATTTAAAATGAAAACACGTTTAAGTCCCCCAACAGAACAGTTCTGCGATGATAGTAAACCTTTTTTCCATCATCAGACAGGCTGAAAAACCAGCAGCACAGCAACACCTGCAACCTCAGAGCTGCATGCTGGAGGAGAGGAGGAGGAAGGACGACGAGGGCTGCCAGAGCATGTTTCTCTGGGTTTGGCCTCAGCCCGACTCACAGTGAACATAACAGAGAGAGATCATACAGGAGGACCCAGGATCATCACCTCCTCTGAAACATGGAACAGGAAGAAGAAGGACATCAGTGAGCAAACCCGCTAACATCCACGCTGTGGGGACAAAGAGGGAGGTAGCATAGCATAAATCGGTCATTGTTAACATGAAGAGGTTTTCAGGGGAGATCGTCCATGAACCTGCACCTGCAGATGGTTTATTACTCACTGGGTATTTTTTTTAAAGACTGAAATCTTTGTGATTGCTGATTCTTTATATTCCACACTTGTCAGAATGAGGAGCTTATGCTCCAGAAGGTTGCATGTGCGTCCTCGCCTCCGCCCGCCGTCTTCAGCGGTGGTTTGCATGGATGTGAAGGAATAAATGTCTCATCCGGAGTTTTCCTGTGACTTGATTCCAAATCCAGAGAAAAACAGAGAATTGAACAGAGTGAGGATGCATTTCTTTGAGCACTCGAATGTGCTGAAAGATCTGAATTATGGACACCTATTAGAGATGTGGATAGGCTTGTGTCAGCTTCATTATAAAGCTGAAGTATGTTCTGCAGCTTACAGACACGTGTTTTTAGTTAGTGATGACTGTCGGTCCTCTGATGTCATAGATGCACCGCAGACCCACAGAAGACGACACGACTCACTAAATGATTTGAAGCTGTATGTATGACTAGATTTGACTTTGTTTTCAGTGTCTTTAATTTTAATGCCACAAATGACTGTAATACTTTAGGCAGGCATGAGTAACTCTGCTTCCTCAAATGAAAAACTGCTGCTCTGTATTATTTATAGCAGGATTTAAATTCTCTGTTTGCTGTCTCCGTTTGAAATCCAGCGAGCAGAGCGTCGCTCCGATGGTCAGTGATGGTCGCCCGCTGCACTCCTGGTGTCACAGCTCTGAGAAAACAGAAAACTTTTAGCACGCTTCCCAACACGCCTCATCAAACGAATGCCTGCCGTGTGCAGACCGATGCCAAAATAAGTCCTGTGAACATGCAGTGGAAAACAGCACAGTTTAATCAAAAATATTTAAGCTCATCAACCCAAAAAAGGAGAAAACAAGTTTAATCTGCACATGATTTAATCACTTTTAAGTTCATAGTGACACGACTGCGTGTGTGCTTCCCTCAGTGCGTCCTACACTCACTCTGAGTTGGTTTAATTAGATTCATGTGCAGTTTGATTTGTTCTTGAACGACTTTGTTCAGTAATTATTTTGTTTTTCGGTGTAATGATTCAGATAAAATCGTTCCTGAAGAAGCAGAGACCTGTTTGGATGTCGGATTTCATCCTCCGGTTTAAACCTTTAAACAGGAAGTGGTGGGCGTTTCGTTCCCTCCCGAGACGACTGCTGGCAGTTTCTTTGAAAGTCATCCATTCCTCCGGCTCAGCCTCGGCTATCTCTGCCACACCTTCCTCTCCTGTGTGGATAATGACAACCTTCCTGTGTGCCATTAATTTACGAGCGTGTTCAGTCGTTTTTCACGCCTTATCACTCTCTGCCATTTCATCTCTCTGTATCTCCCTTCTGTTTGTTTTTTGCATTCCTCTTTTTGTGCGTTTGAAAGCAGCTGACTGCTGTGTGTGCATGCAACAGCTCATAAATCTTTCACTCTCAGACCCTGTCACTGTGCTCACTGGAGGATGTGCCAGCACAGCTGAGGTTGCTGCTCTCACCCTGTTTGCTTTGCATGTTCCCCAAAAACAGGCCAGACAGCAAAGACGGAGCCATTTGTGACCTCTGTACCTGAAATCCCACATCTGCCCTGACAGGGACGAGATGGAGGTGGTGCTGACAGCTCTGAAGGCCGACCACATTCCAGCTCCAACCAAAGACGCGTGCCTGAAGCTCTTATTACCGCCACCGAGGAGGTCCTGTGGTCGGTTCGATCTGTGTGTCTACAAATGCTCCCAGAGGTGAAGTGATCTGCCGACCTGGATCCAGGGATTTTGGGAGGGATTTGTCAAAATGAAAATATTTCACACTGAGACAAGAAAAACTGGGAAACATCCAGGAAACTTCACAAAGTGAGGGAGGCTGTTTTGATCTAAAATGGCTTCAGATATTTTGTGTTTTCTATGAATTCATAGCTGTTGTTTCACACTGAGAATGGGAGTTACTTGATGGGCTGCTTGCTTTTGAATAAACTAACAGGTGAGATATTCTGAGTGCAGGTTAAAGTAAATCATTTCATGCTTACCTGCAGATTTCATACCTGCAGACAGCACGTTTACTTCTTTTGGATCTTATTATTCTTTCTGGACTTCTATTGAACTTAATAATTATTCTATTTGTACTTCAATGATTTTATTGGCTTTAAGTTATGTACTGCTCTGGACATTGAACCATCATGGCTGAACCTCACAGTTAAACAAAGACTTTTGGGTTTGGAAAGCTTTCCTGAGAAAACTTTCCTCTTTGTGGTGTAGCATTAATTCCGTTCGATTTAATTTTATTTATATAGCTCCAAATCACAACAAAGGTGCTTCATATTGTAAGGTAAAGACCCTACAATAATACAGGAAACCCAACAGCAAGCACTTGGTGACAGTGGGAAGGAAAAACTCCCTTTTAACAGGAAGAAACCTCCATCAGAACCAGGCTCAGGGAGGGGGGGTCATCTGCTGAGGGGGGGGCAGGACAAAAGACACACTGTGTGCCCCTTAAATATTCCTCCATCTGAAACACAGCTGTTCGATGAATTTCAGTTATAAGTACATCAGGAAAATGAAAATTAATTAATTGTATGTGTGTCAGAGCTGTGACAGATCAGAATCTGTTTTTGTTTTGGAAGTTTAAAATGTGAGCTGCTTTAAGTCAAATTCTTTCCTAATGTTAAATAAAAATGTGTTTTGTGACTGTGAGCTGAAGGAAAGCGGCGATAAAAGCCTTTGCTGGGCTGTGAGCGTGCACTGAGCACGCTCAGGAGCTTTCTGAGTAGGACAAACGAGCGCTGATGATGTGCTCGGTGATGGGATGCTTTATGTGCACTCGAGAGGCCGTATGGATTGTGCTGAGCGTTAAGAGCACATACTGCAGCAGCACTTTGCATATTTTCATCTCGCTCCTCTTCATCTGCCTGTTATTTTGGTTCCTAATGAAATCACACACAAATCGCCCAAAGTGCTGACAACACAGGCAACACAGGGCCACAAAGCCAATCCTCTCAGGGCTCCATTTAGAGGGAAGCTAACGGCTGCTCTCACACACACTTTGGTTTTGTTGCTGCCCAGGCTACTGTCTGCAAATATCTGAAGAAAATACAGCTGTGAGTTAATCTAAATCTGAGCCGTGGAGAGAAGAAGGAGAGGTGGAGAAATACTGCACATCAACAGCTCTGCTAAACTTCTTTGCATCCGCTACAGTCGCGGCTATATTTCCCTCCCAAAATGACACTTTAATTAAACAAATTACTGCGCCTCGGGAGAAGGACCTTCAAGAGCGCGATAAGGCCGAGGGGAGATAAAAGCCTTATAGGCAGTGTTTATCAGAGACGCGGGGGCTTAAACCTTTAATAGGTAATGCCCAGATAAGTAAGCCTTTGTGGTGTTACTGGCGCAGAGATATTTTACACAGAGGAGCTTACCAAAGAGAGGGGGAAACTGAATCTGGATCAGACCAACCACTGCAGCCATCTCTGATTAAGAAGGGGGACATCACAAAATGTCTCTTCACTAAACTCTCCTTTTATTTCTGTGCAGATTTCAGCCTTTTCTCAGGGTTTAACCTACGATGTGCTTTTATTTGATTTCTTCTTGCAAAGCAGCGTTTTTGATAAGAGTCTTTCTGATTTTCATGGATTAACATGAGTGCAAATGTTCAGTGGCAGCAGATTTTACCTGTCATACAGGCACAGACAGAAACCACACCTTTAGCCTTTCAGTGTGTCCCACCACAAAGCCTCCACCTGACATCACTGATCAGTGTAGTTATGAGATCAATATGAGACTAAAAAAACACCTTAGAAAGGGCTCTTTCTCTGCTGCTCTATTAAAGCTGTATTTTCATTATTTCATGTACATTCAGCAGAGCTGCTCACAGACAGGGACCATCAAGATTCACACATCTCCCATCGTGCTGCTGGTCCCAGTTCAGACGCTGTTTCAAGCTCACCATTGCATTCAGTTCAGTTCAGCTTTATTTATATAACACCACATCACAACAATAGTTGCCCCTGGACACTTCACACTGTAGGGTATTCAATTCAATTCAATTTTATTTATATTGCACCAAATCACAACAAACAGTCGCCTCAAGCTGCTTTATACTGTAAGGTAAAGACCCTACAATAATACAGAGAAAACCCAACAGTCAAACGACCCCCTATGAGCAGCACTTGGTGACAGTGGGAAGGAAAAACTCCCTTTAACAGGAAGAAACCTCCATCAGAACCAGGCTCAGGGACGGGGGGTCATCTGCTGAGGGGGGAGAGACAGAGATTAATAATAACTAATGATTAAATGCAGAGTGGAGTATAAACAGAGTGAAAAGAGGTTATCATCGTTAATAAAAACAAACAAAATAACGAAAACTGAAATTGAAAAAACATTGTCGTTAACTGAAATAAATAAAAACTAAAATTAAAAGGAAAAAAGGATAACTAACTAAAACTGTATTGTGAATTTAAAAAACTAACTAAAATCGTAGATAAAATGACCTTCCTTTCCTTGTTTGTCATTTGATTTCAAAACCTCGTGGACTGATCATTTTCCACTCTCCAAGTTTAAGCTGGGAGCGCCGTCGGGCAGCTGTGTGTGTGTGTGTGTGTGTGTGTGTGTGTGTGTGTGTGTGTGTGTGTGTGTGTGTGTGCGCGTGTGCGCGGGTGCTCACCGCACCGGTCCTCAAAGTAATGGCAGCGGTCTGCCGAGAAAGCGGCAGAGTCCCGTATGGAGTTTCTCTGAGTCCGATAATACAGATAGAAGCGTGTCTTGTTGTGAATGATGAAAAATGTATGGAACACGTCTCAGTGAGGAAAAAACAGCAACGTCAAAGTCCACCTGAGACTGAGACAAGGCAGCTACGGAAACCTCTCTGAACCGACGTGATCTGGGGTTCACCGCCGGAGAAATGTGACTACTCGTCGGGTCCACTCAGCTGCAACGTTGTGATGAACCTGTTCCGTCCTTGTGCGTTTCCGGCCACTTTATCAGTGAGAGAATAACAATCAGGAACAATCAATACAAGGACTCACAAATGTCAGCAAATTCCTGGAGGGAGCTGCTGAAACTGTCGGGATGGACGCGAGGGAATGAAGAAAGTGGAAAAACAGGAACAAATATGTTTGCAGCCAAAAAACTGAGCCAGGACCAAAAGAAGTCCCAGCCTGCACCGCATATAAAACACCAGCACACAACCATAAGGTAATGAGCACACAATCCAGCTACACAAGCAGAAATCGAGCATCTAACCAAACAGAAGCTGTTGTTAATCTGCTGCACTGACGCTGAACTTTATTGTAGTTTATTGTAGAATTTATTGAGTTTGGAGTTCATGTTTTTCTGTGTTTCTCCCTGTTGATGTTCATGTGTGTCCTTAATGTTACACACATTTAGCCTGTAGTGCTGCTGTCTGTGAACAGTTGCTTGTTGAATATATTTCTTTATGGTATCTTTTGTTGAGTCTTTATTACACAAGAGTTACTCTTGTAATTTGAATCTTGCACCTGACAAAGTATGAAAAACTAAAACTAATACTGAAACTAACGAAACTAAACTAAAACTAAGCAATAAACCAAAAATAAAAACTAGCAAAACCGCTCTGAAAACTAATTAAAACTAACTGAATTAGAGAAAAAAGGTAAAAACGAACTAAAATTAAACGATAATGTAAAATCCAAAACTATTATAACCCTGCTGCAGAGTCCCGTATGGGGTTTCTTTGAGTACGACAGTGAGACAGAAGTGAGTGTCATGTTGTGGATGATGGCAAGGGGAAAACCACCAACCTCAAAGTCCACCTGAGGGGCGCGCACAGGCAGTAACCTACGACCTAACCTGACCTGCACCTCTGGAGAAATGTAACAACACGCCGGGTCAACGCACCCTGGAACAATTGTGATCAGCCTGTTCAGCAAAGGAATGGACGTGAAGGAATCAACAAAGTGAAAACAACAACGACAAAACCAGAGGGACAGTGATGTTGATGTAAAGAGGGAGGAGCCGGGGGGGAAACAGGCCCACCGTTTTTTGTTTTCACCGCAGATAAAACACAACCACAAGGTAATTAACACACATAATGCAGCTACACAAGCATAAATGCCGGTTGGTTGCGCACCTAAGACCCCAGCAGTGAAGTCTAATTAGTGAGTAAGTAACGAAGCTAGCTCTCTGAGCAGCTCCAACAGAGAACCGGCATCACAGCCATGCAGCGAGGTGACAGCCATAATGGACCATTTCAGTTTAAAAGTAACTGCTGGCTGGTTAATACACAGAAACACTGCACTGATAGATGTGTTACTGAGACTGGGAGGTCCACATCACTGTGTGACACACACACAAATACAAACACACACCAGCCTGAGAAGCTGTATTTGAGCTTTGATTCCTTCAAATGCTCAGAGTTCAGTTTGTTCTGATGTTATAAACCACATGGAGCTGAGGTTACTCTACTGCACTGGACCTGCATCTGCTGCTGGACTCTCCAATTTATAAATATTTTATTCATATTTTTACATTTTTGAGATAAGAGTTTATTGGGAGTTTAGGTTTATTGCCTTTTTCTTTATGTTGCTCCCTTCAGTGTCTCATGATGTTCGTGTGTGTCCTTAATATGACACACATTAGCACATAATGCTGCTGTCTTGTGATGAGTTGGTTGTTAAATACGATTTCTTTTTATGGTATAATTTGTTGAGGTTTTATTACACAGTGGTCACTCTTGCACTTTGAAACTTGCACCTGACAAAATATGAAAAAAATAAACTGATATTAAAACTAACGAAAACTAAACTAAAACTGAGCATTAAACAAAATAAAAACAATCCAAACCACTTTAAAAACTCATTCAAACTAACTGAATTAGAGAAAAAAGTTAAAATCAAACTAAACTCCAAAACTATTATAACCCTGTGACAAAAAAGAAATCTACTAAATGTTCAATTTTGCTTGAATCTGTGATTTTGAATCAAGCACCGCTGGTTGTGCTCAGACTGCATATAAAGATGGAAGTCTGAAAAGTGAAGCTAGTGCTTAAACATCCAGCAGGGGGCGACTGTTCTCCTATAATTTCTATAGAAGTCCAGGAGGAAATGAGCCTGCTGATCACCTGATCTCTGAGTTTCTGGTCTCAGGTCTTACTGAATAAAACACGACGCTGATTTTGGAAACGTTTGTGCTGTTCGAGTCACAGAGGGACAGAAAGCAGCGGCGTTCACGGCGTGACTCACATGTTGCTACCATATGAATATGCAGCGTTTTCTTAGCTCCTCCCCTCGTCTGTCTGGTTTCAAAACTTCACTGACTGCATTCATCCTTTATACTGACTGTGGCTGCACTGCAAACACTGTAAAACCTGTGAGGGGGTCATAATACAACATTTACAGCATGGGAAGGTAGGAAGCCGTCTGTAGAGCACGGAGGCAAAAAACTGCAGAGATAAAAGTCTCTCCCAGCTCAGGTGGAAACAGCTTAAATTGGATTGTGTTGCTGTAATCAGAGAAACAGACGCATGTCGGTGGTTATTACTTTGAACTACAGCATTACAAAGTTTAAGTCTCTACTTACTTTTAAAGTTAAATAAAAGCAGCTGTGAGTGACGTCACCTCCCATAAAGAGGAGACACAGCGACGCGCTGAGGTCACTGTGTTACTGTACGTGCCCGCAGCATGTGTTTCAGGTTAGACGAGCATGTGGCCCGGCTCTGCTGCAACACACCGTTAAACCTGACAGCTCTGCGGTGAGGGGGGAGGAGAGCCTCACATCTTCACCTCCCCCACCTCCTGCATGTATGAGGGGAGGCCTCGAGGGTCCACCGTGGACCACCGTGGAGTGAGTTTAAAGGCCGTCTGTCCTTCTGGGAAATGATCTCCACGTGAGTGCTCCTCTAGCTAGGTGCTTACATCTTTCTGCAGAATCGACCGACAGAGCTGCGCGTAACGTGCAGTCGACTGTTTGTGTTTCTGCCTCTCTGGGGGTGTCTTCTCTGAGCCGATGACACACAGCCATTATTGGAGAGATAAAATGGCAGCCCTGGGCACACACAGTCCTTTTCCTGTCACATACCTGCTGCTGCCACTTCCCTTTAGCATAAGCAAGCATGAAATGTTTACATGAACACATTTGTGAGGAAGAGCGTGGAATGGGAGCTGGCAGCAGCTGCATAGGAGGCTCGCCGATGTGACGGATATATAAAAGAGAGAGGACACAGAGTCAGAATGTGGGGATAAGAAGGTGAAAGAGAAAGTGGCTCCTGCCATTGTGCCAGCTCTGAAGCTGAGGAGAAATCCAACCTGATGCAGGCGTCCTCGTGCCTTCAAAGCGTGCACACATCACCATGCTGTTCACGTCAAAGGACAGGCACACATTAGCTGTCAAACTCCTCTTTCATCTCCAAACTTCAAAGAGGCCCATTGATTACTCTAAGTGGCCATTACCAAACATCCGAGCCTGCCGCCTCAGTCAGAGGCGAGCGCTGACAAAGGGAGGCTGAATCTGAAGTGGATGGAAAGAAGCAAAGACCTCCGACAGACAGATGGAGTGACTGAGAGAAAAAGAGGCTCGCACCAAAGAGGAGAAAACCAGCAGCAAACAATACAAACGACAGGAGCCTCTGTGTGTGCACAAACACATCGCTGTTGTCGAACATGTGGTAAGAGAGTGATGTGAGCACGGGATCCCCTGAGAGTCCCCCGTGATAGTCAAAGACACAGTGCTGATGTGTGCACACAGACTCACACAGACAGAAGCTCTGAATCAAAGCTCCATTCTCATCGACAGCAACAGCAGAAAACATGCACACACTGTTTCACAACAACAGCAGCAACAACAATAATAATAATTAGAGGGGTCATGGAGGGGTCGTCACATCACACACTGGACTTCTCATTTTAAAGCCTCAGTGTTGGCATGTTGGCCGCCACCCTGTTGTTTCCAGAGGTGACTATATTTTGAAGAGATTGTGGCGCATTATCACCTGCCTCCACTGACTTCACTCTTGTCTGTTGGTCCAACGAAGCCACAGCAGCCATATTATTAGTCAGATAATTGCATTAAAAATGCTCCAAAAGGCTCCAACAGCACAAACACGGTTCAGAGGTCCAGTTCAGGGACTCCAGTTAGCTGAGATGAAGCCTAGCAGACAGCTAGCAGCTACCTGTGTCACCATCCACCTGTCAGTCAAACAGGTGAGTTATAGAAACATCCTCCCCCCGTACAGCTGTTATGAAGGAGGAAATTATCCACAGAGACCAAAGCAGTTTCTGTATCAGCTGTAAACATGTTTATTTCTGCTGGAAACATTTAACATGGGAGTCTATGGGGACTGACTCACTGCTGCCTCTGCTGGACTGCAGAGGAACTGCAGCTTTGGTGCTTCAATGTCAGCTTCATGTTTTAGCCTGGGAGGATGATGGTTCATTTAAACGTGATGTTTCCAGAGGTAACCAGCTCGGGTGGGTACTGAGTGGGTATGCCATATATACACACACACCTTACATCCTGTACCTGCAGCAAAGTCACTGTCATGGTCCTGGGCCTGTTTGGAGTTTGTTATGCTTTGTCCTCAGTTAAAGAGTTCTTAATTATCAAGCCTCGGTCTGTTTGGTGTTCATTACTTCCTGTTTTATTTTGGCACTTCCTTGTCTTGTGTGCGTTTTGTTCAGGTTAGCTTCCTGTCTTGTTTTTTCCAGATCAGTTTAAGCCATGTTTTCCATTTTCCTGTTACCTCGGTGTGTGTTTAAATCTCCGTTTGATTGTGCGATGGTTGCGCTGTTTCTCATGCCCAGTGCTGAGTTCTGTGTTTCTTCACGTTCCTAGTTTGTGTTCCCCGGTTCCAGCTCAGTGTTCTGCCTCAGTGAAACCTTCAGCAGAGTTCTTGTCGTGTATTTTGGGTCCAGCTCTGCCTGTTTTACTGCACTTTACGACAGCCACGAGCACTGATGCTGTTCTGTGTTTGTCACTCTGAGCTCCTTCTCTTTAACACGACGGCTCTTCAGCTGTTTGAAGAGCAGCTCACTGTTTTGCCACAGTGCTCATTTCAGATGAAGTGGTTCTCTAATCATGTCCAGCTCTTCCTCATGTGCTTTGCTGGCCTTCTTGTTTTTGTCTTCAGTGTTTCTGTTTCTGCATCCTCAGCATTCGCGTTCCTTCTGTGTCCCCTGTAAGTGTGAAAGCCTGTCTTTTGACCTGACCCTGGTGAGAAACACCTTCATTTTGTTTCCCCTGCAGCTTCATGTGGAAGGAATCATACGCAGAGAGAACACATTCCTCTAAGCCCACACAGATCGTTGCTGCTTTCTGTCTGACTCGCTGTGAACGTGATGTGTGGAGTGGATCTTGGAGGCAGATGGTGCTGCCAGGCATGTATATATTTTATGTTCCCTCCCCACCAACACTCAAAGGCTGGGGACACTAAAAAAATCAAAGATCAGCGGATAGAGCTAATAATGTAATCATTGGGAACACCTGCAAAGTTGCAGATGGGCGATTTCAGGCCGACGCTTCGTCAGTCACGAGGTCCCGCCCACCCATATGGAGAGCTGGGGTGGTGGGGGCACCGTCACTCATCCTCTCTGTTTCTGCCAAACACACATTGTTACAGCTATGATTGTGAGGATGTTCATTGATAAAATAAATGACCTGAACACCAGTCTGAGGCCTCAAACAGGAAATGACCTCACTCGTCAGGCGTCACGCAGACACGAGCGCACACGCTGGCCTGAGCCGTGTGTTACTACCTGCAGCTTTCAGGCCGTAAAGGAAACATTTCAGAGCTTTTCTGAACAGCACTTTAGTTTTTATTATAAAGTCATTAAAAAGATCTAAACTCATGTTTTCAATTGTCAGTAATTTATTGTTAATCAGTGCAAACATTTCAGTATCTGCAGACGTGTGTACTAATGATCTCATTGAAGAACGCAGATCAGCTCAAAATGAAGCTTTTCCTTATTTTTAACTGCAGAAGTTACAAGGCTTATTCCTCCAATCACACACATGCTTTTTTAGCTCCTCCCCACAAGCAGGTAGACACTTGCACACCTCCACAGTGTTTGTTTAAATGCAACAGCAGAAGCTTCTTCATGAGCTGTGTTTGGTCCTTCTGTCCTGATTCTTTGTATGAATGAATCCACACTGACTGTGTGTGGATGTGTTACACTGACACTGAGTGTGAGTACTGATGATGGGGCAAAGCACGATGAATTTAACAACCAAACATACGGCATGAGAAGACCATGAGAAGCTGGTGATGAGTGAAACCTTGTGATAAATGAGCAGTTGTACAACTGCTCATTGTTGTATTTGTTGTGTCCTGAAACAGTCACAGCTCACCTTCACTGCTGAGACACAATCTGAGAGACACACATAAATGTCTCAAACCAGCACAGACCTCCAACCTGAGTCTCCAGCTACAACTGCAGATTTCAGTGTTTCAGAAGGAAACTGCAAAAGTATCTCAGTTTGGACACGCTAGAGGAGATCGAGCAGGGTCACAGAGACATAAGTATAACAGGACTGAGAGATCTGAAAATAACAGTCACACTGATCCAGAGGCACGCGAGAAGATCCTGAATGGCAGATCAGCCAAATTTAAATCATTTAAGATTTTAGATTTCCATGGATCCAATCGTGTAATTTTCTAATTTCACCTTGTATGTTCTCTGAAGGACACATCACCTGAAACCTGATGTGTAAATGCAGGCCAGGTAACTGTTCTGGTTCTGATTAAAGAGCTAAATATATTTCACACAGTTCTGTTCGTATCGGATCAGATTGTCTTCCATCCATTCTTCACCTCTAAGACACTTTGAAGACCTCATCTGCATCTGATCTCTGATTTTCCTCAGTGCTCAGTAAAGTTTTCTGCATCCACCTTCTCTCTCTGTCACTCTGCTTCCCTTTGAAGATATTTAGAATAAAGTAAGCTCAAAGCTGGAGGTGTCATAAAGTTCAGCTGATTTAGTTTCAGAGTTGGTGGATGTCTTTCTGCTGCTGTTGAAGAGTGTGACACTTTCATTTTAAAGCTTTAAAGTAAAATAAATGATCATTTACAGATTTTTATGCTTCTGTGTCAGAGACAGCCACAGACAAAGCCATTGTGTGCATGTGTTGTATGTATGCACACAGGAAGCAGTGCAAATATTTTCTTGTGAATTGTGTAATGCATCACTTGCTTGTGCATTGGCAGTCTTAGCAACATTTCACCATCACCTATCAGAGAGTCCTGAATAGCAGTCGCTGTTTTGGTGCTTCCAACACGTCTCTTCTGCAGAAGTGTTGGTTGGTGGCGCTCTAACTTTGTGTTGGCTCTCTCTGCGGTATTGCATCACTTCCTGTTCCTGTCACTGAGCACAGTGGTGTTTAAAGTCTCTCATTTAATTACAAAAACTTTAGATAACAACTTATTTCATAGTGTAATCTTGCAAACCCTTGTAACAACTCACTCAGACTCAGCTTTATTGTCCTTCACACTATGAGACATAGTGTGAATAAAGTGCAGTTTCGCAGGTCTCGGTGTAGGTCAAACACAGGATTACAGTAATAAATAAAATACAACTTAAAAAAGTATAGAAACATTAATAAATAAATAGGTAGCTAAACTAGGATGCGTAAAAATAGAATAAAAATATACTAAACTGAACTAAAAACAGGTATAGCAGCACTCCACTATGGCAGCAACAACTTTGGTTTTAAGATTTAGTGGTTTAGACATAAGGTTTAGACATATGGTGTTGTGCAAATGTGGAGCATTAGGGGACACTGTTTGATATGTGTGGTGTGTGGGGAGCTTAGTCAGTCTACGGGGGTGGATGGGTTCAACAGTCTGACCACATCCAGGTAGAAGCTGTTTTTCTAGCTGTTTTTCAGCCTAGATGTTCAGCCTCCTTCAGGATGGGAGTAGGGTGAAAAGTCCTTGTGCGGGGTGGTTGTGGTCACCCAGGTAGCTCTGTCCCTGCCTGTGTTGATGTAGATGTCCTTGATCAGTGGTAAGCTGCCCCCAGTGGTTCTCTGTGCAGTCTTAACCACTCTCTGCAGCGCCCTTTTCTCCACCACAGTGCACCCAGCGTAGCACACAGTGAGGCAGGTGGTGATGACACTCTCCACCACGCAGCCGTAGAAGGACCTGAGAATGTCTGTCTTTAGGCCTCCCCTCTTTAACTTCCTCAGGAAGTAGAAGCATTGGTGGGCTTTCTTTATTACAGCTGTGGTGTTGGTGAGGTGTACACCGAGGTTCTTGATGAAAGGGACCGTTTTTACCGTTAGAGGAGGGGGTGCTGCTCCAGTCCTATAAAAAACCACCACCATCTCTTTGGTCGTCTGGATGTTTAGGATGAGGTTGTTGTCTTTGCACCAGCGTGTCAGGTCTTCTACTTCCTGCCGGTACACTGACTCGTCCCTGTGGCTGATGAGACCAGACACCGCTGTGTCATCCGCAAACTTCACTACAAGGCTGTTCTCGTAGTGAGCTCTGCAGTCGTGGGTCATTAGTTTGTACAGCAGTGGGCTGAGCACACAGCCCTGTGGGGAGCCAGTGTTCAGGATGATGGTGGAGGATGGTGGAGGATTTTGACCCTCTGTGGCCTGCAGGTCAGGAAGTCTAGGATCCAGTTGAATAAAGATGAGGAGGTTCCCAGTGCTCCCAGGTTGGACACCAGTTTCTGCGGGATGATGGTGTTAAATGCAGAACTGAAGTCCAGGAATAGCAGCCTCACATAGGAGTCCTTGTTCTCCAGGTGAGCGGGAGCCTGGTAGGTCACAGCCGCAATGGTGTTGGCTGTGGACCGGTTTTCGCCTGTATGTGTATTGGTGGGAGTCCTCCGCCGCATCAGTGGTCTGCACCAGATACCTCGCCACCAACCTCTCAAAGCATTTCATGGTGACAGGGGTGAGTGCAGTGTGGGGCAGTCATTGAGGCACAGTGTTGAAGAGGTTTTTGGCACTGGGATGATGGTTGATATGTTCAGGCTTGTTGGGACTCTGGCTTGGGACAGTGAGGTGTTAAATATGTATGTCAGGACCTCACACAGCTGTGTGCACAGTCTCCAAGAACTCTGCCTGGGACCCCATCAGGACCAGTGGTCTTCAGGGGGTTGACCCTCTGAAGTATTCTCCTCACCTCTGCAGTTGTTACTCTGATGGCTGGAGGTTCATCAAGGGAGGGGGTGAGTTGGGAGCAGTGATGTCAGTAACGCGTTACTATTTGCAGTCTAGTAATCAGATTAAAGTTACTTATCCAAGTCACTGTGTGTTACTATTTTTGTCATTTTCCGTAGTAAAAAGATGTATGCTGCTGCCGGTGTTGTGCCAAAAAGTGATCGTCTGCCAAACAGCAATTTTTGGTATTTGTCAAAAAATGACTGCCTGTATTTAAACGGCTGTAAATGACTTGTTGACCTATAGTCTGTGAAACACGTGTCAAACATATCTCTCATGAATGATTTCAGGTCATTTTGAGTGATAAACAACGTTTCTATCACAAGGTAGAAGCTGCACTCAGTTTTTGGCAAAGTGACTGTTATATATTCATTTTTTTATCAAGGTAAAAACTGTCTGACATTAAAAATGTCTTTTTAAACTGAAATCTGGCTCAGAAGGCTGCAGAAATCACAACAAATATAACATCACAGTTCTATAAAGATATTTGAAGTGGCCAAAAAGCATTCATAAATCATGCTGACTGCGCTCTGTTTACCAATATAAGCAAAGACATTACACATAAATGCACACAGAAACATCAGGATCACTTTATAGCAGACGATCACTTTTTGGCACACCGGCAGCTGTTGAATGTAACTAATAAAGTAACTTGTAATCTAACTTAGTTACTTCTAAAATTAAGTAATCAGTAAAGTAACTAAGTTACTTTTTAAAGGAGTAGTCAGTAATCGAATTACTTTTTCAAGGTAACTATACCATGACTGTTTAAGAGGGGGTGGTGGAGTTTGAGGCCTCGAAGCGAGTGTAAAAACCTTGGCAAGGTAACATTTTATCGATTTTTCATCTGCTTTTAACTGTATTCAGCCACATATTTTGGCTAAGAAATTACAATATTCGTAAGGTATTGACTCTGGCCTCATATGTTGGCTAATACACATTTTAAATTTACGTTCTCAGAGCATGAGGGTCAGCGGGGTTCTTTCCAATGTCCTCTTTTCCTCTTCTGGGTCTCCTCAGGGCTGTGTTCTTTCACCCTTTTTATTCATTTTAAATACCAAAGATTGTCACAGACAGTATCCACAGCGACACATTTTAAAATTTGCCAATGACTCTCTTACCCTGTCCTTCGTCAGCAGTGGTCAGGGATTTCACTGACTGGTGTGAGTCCTCCTCTTTAAAGATGTTTCTAAAAGAAGATGGTAATTGATTTTAGAAAAGTCACCGTGCCTGTGGTAATTTCTGGGGAAAATGTTGAGGTTGTGAACAGTACAAACACCTGGGAATGATCCTTGACAACAGGCTGGCTTTTGAAGCCCACGTAGACTCCATCCATCCATCCATCCATCCATCCGTCCATCCATTTATCCGGGGCTGGGTCGCAGGGGAGGAATCCTAAACAGAAAAGCCCAGACCTCCCTCTCCCCAGCCACCTCCTCCAGCTCATCCAGGGGGACCCCAGGATGTTCCTAGGCCAGGCAGGAGATATAATCTCTCCAGTGTGTCCTGGGTCTGCCCCAGGACCTCCTCCCGGTAGGACATGCAAGAAAGCAAGAAACTAACAAACAAACAAACAAACAGGAGACATCCTAGTCAGATGCCTGAACCACCTCCACTGGCTCCTTTTGATGTGGAGGAGAAGCAGCTCTACTCTAAGCCCCTCCTGAATGACTGCACTCCTCACCCCATCTCTAAGGAGAGGCCAGCCACCCTTTGGAGGTACTCCTAGAAATTCTGTCCATAAAAATTATGAACAGAATCGGTGACAAAAGGCAGCCCTGACAAAGTCCAAAACCCACAGGAAACAAGTCCAACTTATTGCCGGCAATACAGACCAAGCTCTCGTTGCGGTTGAACAGGAATCGAATGGCTCGCAACAACGGGCCAGACACCCCATACTGGATGCAGATATCGACTACCAAGATGTAGGACAAGTAGAGTGAGGGACTCCGTTGCTTGTTTTTTATGTTTGTTTCTTTACTACTAGCTGTGGAAAGAATTGCACTTACGAGATAATAACAGTTCAGTTGAATTGTATTAATCTTCACGTGCTTTATACAAATCACACTCTCTGCTGAATCACCTGTAAATTATATTCACATTATTCACTTAGTGTGTTTTTAGGGATTCAAATATTTAGTTACTCCTCGGCCTCCTTTAGCAGTAACTCTGGTTATTGGCGACTCTGTTTTGAGAAACATGAAATTAGAGACACCAGCAACCATAGCTGAATGTCTTCCAGGGGCCAGAGCAGGCAACATTCATGGAAATTTGAAACTGCTGGCTAAGGATAAATGTTGATTTGGTAAATGAATTCATGTCAGCAGTAATGACACCCAGTTACGCCAATCGGAGGTCACTAAAATTAATATTGACTCGGTGTGTAACTTTGCAAAAACGATGTCGGACTCTGTAGTTTTCTCTGGGCCCCTCCCCAATCAGACCAGGAGCCACATGTTTAGCCGCATGTTCTCCTTGAATCGCTGGCTGTCTGAGTGGTGTCCAAAAAATGACGTGGGCTTCATAGATAATTGGCAAAGTTTCTGGGGAAAACCTGGTCTTGTTAGGAGAGACGGCATCCATCCCACTTTGGATGGAGCAGCTCTCATTTCTAGAAATCTGGCCAAATTTATTAACCCTAAAAACTGACTACCCAGGGTTGAGACCAGGAAGCAGAGTTGCAGTCTTACACGCCTCTCTGCAGCTTCTCTCCTCCTGCCATCCCCCCAAAACCCCATCCCCATAGAGTCGGTGCCTGCTCCCAGACCACCAAAAACCAAAGCTAAAATCAGCTGAACTGAAGAAACCTCGTTGATGAGAGGTGAAATGTTTTCAAAAACTTAAAGAATTCCAGTCACCTTCCTTTCAAGCTCCTGAGACTACAATGTCCTGAATGACTAAGAACCTACACAGACAACTGTTGCCCATAATACTTGATTACAGAGATTAGAGCATGCCATAGGTATTAAAGGTACTGCGCTGCAGTGTTTTGAAGCATTTTTATCTAAATAGACTCCAGTTTGTTCATGATTTTCTGCTTCTAAATTCAGATCAAACTGAAGTTCTTGTACTCGGCCCCACAAATCTTAGAAACATGGTGTCAAACCAGATACTTACTCTGGATGGCATTACTTTGGCCTCCAGTAACACTGTGTCACAGCTGCTGCAGGCAAGGCAGAGAGGACCCCAATGCAGGACACAAGGTGAGAGCTTTAATAGGATTTAACTTTTATTTTAAATGCTTGAACTCAAACAAGCTGGTCAGGAGCCAGCTGCACAAGGAGACTCGAAACTTGAAACTCGAAATATGAAATTGAAACTCGAAACACAAAAAGGCTTACAGCAGGAACAAACAATGACGAGGACCTGAACAAAGAACAGAGGAAAACTGAGGGCTTAAATACACACAAGGGAATCAGGGAGAGTGGAAAGAACAGGGAACAACAGGTGAAACAAACGAACCTAATAACACAGGGGAAGCAAAACCAAACACAAAGCACAGGGAACACAAGACTGTCAAAATAAAACAGGAAGTGACGAACATAACACACACAGACCTAACACAGAAAACCTGACAGAGGGAACCAGACATTCACAAAGAAACAACAGGAAGGGAAACTAAACAGAACATCCAAGCAACAAACTGAAAAAAACTAACTATAAGAAACACTAAAATGCACAACCCAAGAAAAACAAAACAGAGCTATACAAAACACTGGGCCACCAGCCCAGGACCATGACACACTGTGAGGATCTAGGAGTCATTTTTGACCAGGATATGTCCTTCAATGCACATATTAAATAAATATGTAGGACTGATTTTTTTTGCTTTTGTGCAATATTTCTAAAATTAGAAACATCCTTTCTCAGACTGATGCTGAGAAGCTAATTCATGCATTTATTATATCTAAGCTGGACTATTGTAATTCATTATCAGGCTGTCCTAAAAATCCTTCATCTCACATACAAGGTCTTGACTAATCAGGCCCCATCTTATCTTAAAGACCTCATAGTACCGTATCACCCCAATAAAGCACTTCGCTCTCAGACTGCTGAGATGCTGAGACAAGAGGAGGCAAAGCTAAACACGAAGCACACAAGACAAGAGACTATCAAAATGAAACAGGAAATGACTAAACAGAAAAGTTGACAGAGAACACAGAGAAACAAGGAATTAAAGAAACTATAACCCAAAACAGAGAAATAACTTAAGAAGGCCCAACGATCAAATAAAGAAACAACCAGGAAAGAAACATTCAAAACTGCAAAAAGAAAATACAATAAACTAAGAATCAAACTGAGACATTAAATAACAGAATCAGAAAGTCCAAAACTGATAACCCAGGATCATGATACCAGGAGGCTCCACCTCAGGTGGCTCCTTTCAGAGTGTCTGATGTCTGAGCTGCACACGATCTCTTAGGCTGACCGCAGATACCCTACAGAGTGCTGCTCCCTCATATGCACGGCCTCATTCTTTCGGTCATTACCCAGAGATCAAAATGAATTTACCTGTACAGGTAGCTTTGTCTCTTGTTGTCTTGGTTTGCCCTCTCGTGGACATATTGTTGAAGAGTGATTTTTGGGAGCACTACTGTTAAAGTGTGTCTTGGTGCTTGTGCCATTAACACCTGCGTGATTAAAGCAGAGCGTACAGGTAGGTGCAGCAGCCTGTTTCGGTCATTTCACAGAGAGTGTCAGTCGTGGACAGGTAAAGACCGTGTGATATTTCTTGTGCCCACACACGTTGTGGTTTCTGCTGCTACTGTCAGACTTCACATTAGCTCTTGAAACATGCTCCCAGATGCTAAAGGCTGCCGCTGATTATGGTTCATCTGCTTGCAGCCAACACACAAACACACGTGACTGTGGACTCAGCATGCACTGGTCCATTTGGTCCCATCCAGACTCACAGCACACTGACACATGCCAGCTGATTAGTCGCTCACTGTGGTGTCGGGATGGTGTATTTTTACATCCCAGTTTGTAGCTTGAGGCTTCAGGGCCCTGCCGTGTACAGATCACTGACAGGTGTTAGAGTCGAGAGCACTGCTGTCACATTGTATTAAAAGACACGTGAATCCGGACAGACAGTGATGGAGGTAGCTAAAGTTGGGTGCTGATATCTCTGATTGTCTCTCCGAGGAGACATAAATCCAAAAAAGATGATGCTTTCTGTCTTCTCTTCAGTTTGGATGCATCCCAAGCAACCTGTCTAATACAAGTTATTATAGGAACATAGTTCACCACCGGTGAAATGAAAGAAACTCACATCTGAAAATACTCACACAAACAGCCTATAGGAGCATCACATGGTGTTACCTCATACTATCCAGATGTGAAAGGAAACTATTTCTGTAGAAACTATCAAAAAATGTGTTGTTTTTTTTAGATCATCATAAACCTGCACTCATAAACCACCATAGTCCATATTATACTATCTACTAACCTCTCAGTGGATGTACAGATGGACTTAATGCTTACCCACTCACTGGTCACTTAAAAAAACAACTAAATGCATTACCATTATTTAATCCATGTCAAGTCCTCTAAAATCATTGAAAGTAATGGTGTCTCCACCATCATCTTCATATTATATCATAAATGGTCAAAACATTTGGAAATTGAAACCTCAGCAGAGTATTAGAAATCACCTTTTCCTGGAGCTCAGACTCAAATGCCTCATAAAGGATTTACCGCACTATTTATGGTAGGTAGCTGTCTACACACAGGAATATGCAACCTTCTTCTCCAAAAATCCAACAGCCCGTGGCTCAACATGGAAGATGTGTGTAAAGCAAATGCTGATTGGGTGAAAAGTGGAGTGGAGTTGAGCAACAGCCACAAACATGAGCAGCGCAGAATGAAAAGCTCAGGCAGGCTGCAGTGGACACACCTCATTGTTTGTAACTTCCCCTCTTTGTATCTTGGAGTTTCACTCTTCTCCAAAGCTGAAAAATAGCACGAGCAACAGTCGCCAACAGACCGGCCATTAGTGACACTGCCCCCTGGTGTCAGGACACAGCTTCACCGTGTAGATAATGGTCTGTATGCTCTGTGCAGGACTGACACACAACCATGTTTAAGCTAGCAGACACTATAATTTGTTAATGTGGTCATGTGTAACTCCATCCATCCGTGCATTTTCTTCCACCTATCAGTTCAGCGTCGCGGGGGTGGGAGGGAGCCTATCTCGGCTGCCAAAGGGTGAGAAGCGAGGTCACCAGTCTGTCACAGGGCTAACACAGAGAGTCAGACAACCATTCACACTCACATTCACTCCTATGGGCACTTAGAATCACCAGTTAACCTAATCCCATCTAACATGTCTGTGGGAGGAAGCCGGAGAACCCTCAGAGAACCCGCACAGACACCGAGAGAACATGCAAACTCCACGGAGAAAGGCCCGGCTCTAACTAAGTTAGATTACAAGTTACTTTATTAGTTATATTCAGCAGCTGCCGGTGTGCCAAAAAGTGATCGTCTGCCATAAAGTGATCCTGATGTTTCTGTGTGCTTTTATGTGTAATGTCTTTGCTTATGTTGGTAAACAGAGCGCAGTCAGCATGATTTATGAAGAGCTTATATATAAAATGCAGAAATAACCTGTTTTTCAACAATCTTTAGGAGTCAGTGTTATTGTACCTACATTATAATCAATCCAGAGCTTTTTGGCCACTTCGAATATCTTTATAGAACTATGATGTTATATTTGTCATATATTAAGTCATTATGAAACTATATGAAATATTGTGGAAAAATCAGGAAACTACACTGAAAGTTTGAGTCTCTTGACTTTGAATGCACACATAGCAGATAAGACCCTGAATGCAAAAAAAAAAAATTAATCAGCCCATCTTTGTCATCAGAAACAATGGTTATGTGACAAAGTACCAACTCCTGCATCCTGTGAATAAAAGACAAATGAACAAGTACTTTGAAAAAATGTAACATTGATAAAAGTACTTCAGTGATTTTGGTCATTAACCCTTGAGGCACCTTTAAACTGATTATACACTTTTTATCTTTAGGTCCCAAAATGTTACAGCTGCTAAAACTATAAACATTCAGTGTTAATTATTTTCACCTTCACTGCATCATCTTTTTATAGACATTTTAGGTTGTTCAAAAGAAGCCAGATTTTATATAAAGTTAAAAAAAACAATAAGTAATATTTCCCAAAAATAAAACTGCATTTACAAGCTAACTACACAAATACAGCAGACCAACAAAACAATCCACCACATCATACCGGCTTCCTTCTTGCACGTCACCGGGCAGGATTTTTACATAAACATATCCAGGCAAAAAACACACAAACAACACCAATAGATACTTACACACAATTATATCATGGTCCACGCATTAGGAACACTCACACTCGCGTTGTGAGGCGAACACAACATAAAAACATTTGAAGTTCTTCTCTCCTCCACACACTGAATACTGCTGCTTTGTTTCTGATTCTTACCTCTGCAGAGGATCATACCGGCTTTTATTGGATTCAGAGTTGTGCAGGAACTGCTTCCTATAAGATGAAACCAAATAAAACTAAGAAACCAAATCACAATACGTCTGTCAGCTTACTGTGACCATTCCTCCACTCTTAGTATTTATGTTTTAGAAACGACCAAGTCTTACCGCGGTTTTCGGATTGTGCTGCCGTCTTTTCTTTGTTAGAGTCCAGAGCATCGAGTCTCTAATGCATGTGAATATTGTCTGCAAACGTTCACTGAACGTTTATAGCAGCGTTCATGGGATGTTGTCTGAATGTTCAATGCTAGCTGGGAAGCCACTGCACAGGAGAGGATGATGGTGTGACAGACTTTTAGTTACAGTGAATTAGACTGAAAACTGAGTTTGCTTTTCAATGAAAATAATGCTTGTAGTGTCACCAACATCAAGTTATAGCCTTTGTTTATCTCCCTCAGTCCACTAAAGTTCAGGGTTCACAAAAAACTCCAAGACAGAAGCTCACAGACAGAAGCTCACAGACAGAAGCTCACAGACAGAAGCTCACAGACAGAAGCTCACAGCCTTATTGGAAAAAGGGACAAAAGCTGAAAACGTCCAAAAGTATATTTCTAACTAAATAATACTAATTTATAAAATAGAATGACTTCTTCTGAGTTTAGTCTTGTTTGAATGTTTTGCTGTATAATAATTTATGTGTAGTCACATTGTAATGGAAAAAGGCTTAAAAGATGATAATGTAAATTTGATTACATATATCTCAAAATAAAAATATGTTGGTTACAACTGTTGGGAGGGGTAGACCTCTGGTGAGTACTGGTGACCACTGGTGAGTACTTGATCTGCATTTGTATGACTCACAGAAACCTCCTTTACATATGAGAGCCTGCCCTAGACCTGAGGAGAGGGGGGGGGGCTGAGGGAGCACTGACACAGAGAGTCCACGGCAGTTTCCCTACAGTTTACTGTTCTGGCCAAAGCCTCCTGCTGAGAGCCCTAAAGCTCAAGGCGCGCGTCAGTATTACATACAAGAAACTGTAGAAAACCCCACTTTTCATGCAGTGTGACGTAGTGTTTTTGAAGCTAGATAGCACTTTGTCACCAGCACAGAGTGCACAGCTAACCTTGATGTTGTCATCTTTAGCTGACACAGACTCACAATAGTTCCTGTATTTCAGCTAGAAAACACACATCTCTCTCCTCCCTCCATTGTTTACGTTTGTGTCGCTGTGCTGTTATTGTCCTCATGATGAAAATGGGACTTAATTGTTGCATCGGTCAGACGTCACTCTCCGAGACGCAAGAAGAAAGCAAAACTATATCTTTCTACTGAGGAAGATGACAAAAAAGTAACGCAGTGATTTGGATAAGTTACTTCAATCTGATTACTGCACTGCAAATAGTAACACGTTAGATTACTCATTACCGAAAAAAGTAGTCAGATTATAGTAACGCGTTACTGACATCACTGTATGTCAGCGATGAGGTGGATTGACACCACACTCATGTTTGGGTGGAAAGAAATAATGTCTATGAGATCGGGGAAAGGGGAGCCTGCGTGTCCGAGTGGAACAGACCCCGTTGGATACGTCATCGATTCTTGGAGCTTGTGGAGACCTGTGTGCCTCTCAGCTCTGGAGATCGAGGACGTTGAAGACGTCTACATATTCGGCTATTTGGTAGCGGTATCTCTTCAGTTTGGGCTCAGAGGATACCTGATTTACCGGGAAATTAAGAAAATCTGGGCAGCAGTTCGACATCTGCCGAGTCTGCAGACCCAGATGGATGGGCTGTGCAGAGTCGTACAAACTCAGACTCAAAGCCTGTTGGACCTGAGCCGTAAAGCGGACGGGTAGTCCAGCTGAAAACGTGCTCGCAGGCAAGAGGGGTTAGATCTGGAGATAAGGCTCGGTTCTGCACGGTGAGGACGGTAACAAATTAATTTGGAATACTGGATTACTGAATGGGTTCCCCAGTGAAACTGAAGGCTGTTGGAAAAAACAAGCAGCCTGTTCCAAAACAACATCTGCATTATCAGGAATTCGGCTCCCTAGCCGGCCTTGGAGTAGTAATCATATCTCTCTGGGACTATGTGTGATGGTCGCTCTTCCCCTCAGCCCTCTCTGTGATTTGTGAAGCTGGATCTGGTGTACCACGGCCGCTGATGAACTTCCATCACTATCAGTGAACTGTTTTGGCTGGGAGCTGGCATCTGGCTCCACAATGCCCTGACCCAATCGTCTCCGTCTGCATCCCCTCCTGCCCCCCTCCTTGCCCACCATAGTGCTATCTTGGCTTTAAATCAATCACTATCAGCAATAGCAAAGCATATTTGCGCAAAATGTGCAAATGTGCTTTGCTAAGGTGGTTTTTTTGGACCTTGGTATGGTGCTCATCTTGAGCACCGTACCAGATGACTTTTTTTAACCTACCTACCCCATGATGTGTGTTTGTTTCCTTTTTCTGGGGACTGATTGGCGGTGCCAGTAGTGGCAGCGGCTGCAGACACCCATCTCCCCTATGTTAGTCTTGTCTGTTCTTCTCTGGATGGTTGTTCCGAATGCAATTTTGTTATATTATGATGGAACGTTGTTATATAATTTGTTGTATAATGATTAATTTCGTTGTATGTATAATTAAAGTTCTATTGTGATTCTTCTGATTCTAAACCATCTGCAGGCAGATACCAGAGACATTATCAAAGTGATACATTGTGCTCAAAGAACCCTGAACTCAAAACAGCCAAACAGCAGCTGAAATGGGAAACACGTGAGCATTTGATTAAGTAGATCAGAAAAATGATTCTCAGTTGGTTTAGATGAACAATGGCTTCATGATTTCTGGTAAAACTAAAACAGTCTCCACAGGTTTGAGCCTATCACAGCTGTCATAGGGCGAGAGGCAGGGTACACCCTGTACAGGTCACCAGCCTGTCGCAGGGCCAACACAGAGAGACAGACAACCATTCACACTCACACCTGTGGGCAATTTAGAGCAACCAATTAACCTAACCCCCGTAACTGCATGTCTTTGGACTGTGGGAGGAAACCCACACAGACATGGGGAGAACATGCAAACTCCACACAGAGAGGCCCGGGCCAAGGTGGAGCCAAACGCAGACCTTCTAGATGTCATTGTAGCTGTGAGGCAGCAGTGCTAACCACCACGCCACCGTGCTGTCACATATAAATGTGACATATAAAAGTCACTTTGCCAAAAACTAATTGCAGCTTCTACCTTGTGAAAGGAGTGTTTCATGAGAGATGTGTCTGACATGTTTCACAGGCCAAGAAGGAATTTACAACAGTTTAAATACAGCCAATCGTTTTTTGGCACTGTCGATCGGTGACGGCAGGCGGGCCAGAGAGCAGGCGCAGCGGGCTAGTGACAAATGTTACAAATGGTCAGAAAATTTCAAGTTACTGAAGAATTCAATATGAACGAGTTTGTACCTAAATAAAGTTGCACCTAGGCTTTTCTCATTCCTTTGAAGTGGGTAACGATGGAAAAGTTTGAGAACCACTGGATTATAGTCGTATAGTTCACATCATGCTTCTTCACCCATCTTGAAGAAGAAGAAGAAGAAGAAGAAGAAACAGCCTTTATTGTCCCACAGAGGGGAAATTTGGGTGTAACAGCAGCCGCAGTTATTATAAATATAAATAAAAATACAATAATTTACACTATTAAGAAAAGAATATATATAAAATCAACAAACAAGATTAACCTAAATACTACTAATAATAACACTATATACAATGTACATGAAGCCTCCTGATTCTGTGTGTCACAGTGCATTATAATTTTTTGTTGTCACAGTGCATTATAATTTAATATGGAGGATTCGTTTTATGAAAACATGTGATGTCCTCCACAGGAAACTGAAGAGTTTCTTTGCCGGCCCTGCTGCACAGACTGCCTGCTAACCTCTGACCTACAGGACACTTCAACATTCCTCTGATTCACTTGGAAAAACTGGATTTAAATACTTTGTTGCTTATGAATGGAATGAGTTACAGAAACATTCTCTGATTTCACATTTTGAATGTTTTCATTTATTTATCTGCAGCTGCAGTTTAGCAGGATTTCCGTCATTTATGAACATGCATAATGTGTTGTTTTATTATGTGGCAGTCTGAATTTTTGTTTACACACAGGTCTTTCTAGAAAAGAGATCTCCATCTCAATGAGACGACATGTTTAAATAAAGGATTTGATAAGAATAGAATACAACAATAGCAGTTTCAGTTCTGGGTTCATTTCAGTCATTTTATCTTGCTTCTGCCTCAAAGGTCCAGCAGATTTGGAACATCTGCCAGTTTGTGCCATTTCAGCCCCAGCGTATCCAAGGATGCTCTTACCTTCGTCAACAACTGTCATTGTGCCCGTCACAGAGTGCAATGCTGCAAGCTCCTTGTAATCCCAAACTCTGTGGTTATCCCGCAGTCCCGCTGCTAAGGAGAAGAAGTTAAAATGTCCTGCTTGTTCCAGTTCTCCTGGAGAGGGGAACATTCTTAAATGCTTCTTGTTTCTCGGAGCGTGTTTGCACAGCCCACCAAACAGTCTGATAAACTCCTCAGAGCACGGCATGCTGTTCTCTGTGATTTAGTTGTGTGGATGTGTGCACTTGGTAAAAAGCCCTTGTTGCTTTTGCAGCGCTGCTACCAAAGGTTCAGGTGGGTCAGTCAAGTTATTTCTCTGCTTGTTTAGTGTCGTAGTGGCGATTCAGACGATGATCCTTAAACACAGAAGCACACAGCTGTACCTCTGACTTCAGGAAATAAATACTTTTTAAAAACTCCACATTCTGAAGCAGTCTTACTTTTTTTAATGTGAGCTGACATCTTTCAGGGCTGACAAACACATTTTTATCATAGAAGGACAAACTGCACGATGCATACTTGTGTCATTTCTAAATTCTCATCGACCTCACACAGGCGGGTCAGGCACGACCAACAGGCCAGATGTGGTCCAAGTCTGATCTACAAGGACTCTGCTGATCTGAAATAAAGGGACAAACATTATTTTTATTGTCCTGAGTTTATTTCTGTTAAATTTGGTACCATGTATCCGTGTCCAGCCCTGAGTGGCTGCCGTCATTACAAAGACTGTGATGTGCATTTGCAAAGTCCTGCTGAGGCCCCCGACACCAATAACAGCATTTATTGTTTTCTAATCAGCACCCCCTCGGCCGCTCCGATCACTCAGTAAATAATGGAGATGTCAATAATGTCCCGGTCCCGTGACTCTGGAGCCCCTGCACTCGCTCTCTCGCCTGCTTGCCCCGCTATAAAGCAGCCTCATTAATCATGCGTTAGGTTTGAAGAGAGTTCACACTGTCAAGTACTGAAAACGTGCACACAGACACACACACAAGCATGTACAATTGAAACGTGCTCCAGGAGCATGCTCACAGTCACGCAGAAATCAAATGACCTTCCCCCTCCCTCCGTGCTTTAGTGGTCAAGCAGCCAAAATGTCGTCTCGTCAGTGCGGCAGCTCCATTGATTAGCACTTCCAGCTTCTGTTCTGGCCCAGGAATTACCCCTCTAATCTTGTAGTGAGTTATTTGCTGGAGACCAATCAGCCTGATCAGACAAATTACCCTCTTTGTGACTGCCTGGATGTCCAAAGAGCTGCAGCAGTACACACACACTCACTGACGCACACAGTACATACAGGTATGTTTATCTGTGAGAGGTGAGAAGGATTTCAGGCCAAGTTGACTCATTTTTTTCTTCGCCCACAATGAGTCTGCTGCATTAATCTGTCCTGTTATTTGTCACATTTCTGAACTGATTAGATGGGAAATCCTACAAAATAAAACTCAGTGAGCGGCAACGACAAAAGAAGCACAATCAGTATTACACACGAGGCAGCTGTATTTGAAATGAAAAGGTAAGGCCTCCTCAGTTACATACATGCTGTTCCAGACTTCGTCACATTCAACTCATCATTTTTCACAGTGCAGGGTTCCTGTTCTTATAAAGGCATGGATTTGAACCCAAACCACTTAGAACCTGAACCTCACCAATGAAACCAGAGAAAGCACAGACGTGGACTGTGGCCTGTTCAGGTGTTTGAAACTGTTATCTCGTGGCAGCCAATACTAGCTTGGCACGACGCAGCAGGCATCATGAGACCTGTGGATGTGGGGCATTGCCGTTTCAGCTGCTAATACGAAGCCGGCCGGTCACATCTTTCTTTAACACTTGGATGAAGTCCTCAAGGAAGAATTAGGAGTGAACGGGCCTTTCAGACAGATTTCACAGAGCCAAGCAAAGCACAATAAACTTATAATTCATCAGCCATAACAGAGTGAAGCAGCATCAAACTTACCAGATTCAGTTTGATGCTTAAAGTTCCCCTTCTCCTCATGGTTGGACTCATCCAACAAATGAATGTATCTGTGTAAATGTGCAGTATATGTATAATCGAGAAGGAGGTGAGGCATCAAGACGGCCATTCATCACATGTAATTCATCAAATGGCTTAAAATATGGTTCCCTCTGTCCTTTTGTTGTGTTTCAAACTCTGAGAAAACACAGTGGTGCTGCACATCAGCCCCTTCGTGTGTGCCGTGGAAACCCCGCACCACGTTTAGGCCCTTCCTCGGGAGCAGGGAGGGGATCGATAGAGGCTTTCAGAAGCGGCTCCTCCATCCATTCCCCTGCGTTAACGACAGCCATAACTCACGGCGCTGGCAGCGGAGGAGGTTTATATATATATCTCACCCCCAGAGCTGTGACCTTTCTGTCTCCCCACTGACAGCTCCTACAGAAAAAGGTGTCAATTAATGACATTTAGAAAATTTCATATCACTCCCAATAACTCTGAGGCTTTTTACAGGAACTCTTCTATTGGTGCTGAGGACTGGTGTGGGTGTTGGTGAAGGAGGGGGAGACAGACACAGAGGACTACAAGCTGTCATTAATGTCACTCAGCTTCATGGCGTCATTTTGAGCTCGGGGTGGAATAAAGGCCAATACATCATTCTGATTGTGTTCACAATGATTTATTACTCATTACAGATTTCTTTGTCCACTCCCTTGTGTGTCACAATCTTTTTTCCATAAATAAGTCAGTATGTCTTAATAACATTAACACAGAAAGTGTTTTAGGTCTGACACACAGAAGCGGGGCTACAGTTAGAGTCCATTTCTGCCTCTGCAGGGACAGTCTGCACCCGTCTACCCCCCCCGGGTTCATTACTGACCTCAAAGGAACTATATGGACTTTATGTGTGCGTTTATGGTCCCAAGCAGTAAAAGATTCATGCATTATTTGCACCATTTATGCTATGTTTTAAAATCAGGAGAAATACAAAAAGAAATTTAGTGAGGTTTTATTATTTATAACATTCATTTTACCTGTTTAACCCTCCCACACAGAACACCTGTGTGAGACTTCATTTGAGAGGTCAGACCTCAGCGGCATGCTGCTGCAGAGGTTAGCACTGGAGGATGGTTCAGGGTTCAAACCTTTCTCTTTTTTTTGTTCTCTGTGTCGGCTTCCTCCCACGGTAAAAATGCATGAAGGTCCTGTTATCTGATTATTCTGAACTATGAGGTGAACATTTGAGTGGTCAGTTGATGATAAAATGGCAAAAAGATAAATAAATATATGAGTTCCCCTGTAGGATACCTGATTTTGTATCTTTTTTAAAGCTGGTGTTGTTGATGGTATGTCTGTTTGTTTATTTGTTAACATTGCAGAAAAACTACCAGTTTGAGTCATACAAGGTGGGCGGCAACCCCTAGATCACCTGAAAAGGTAAAAAAAAAAACAAAAGAAATATCTGTCTTTGGCTTTTTGGCGTCAATGGACGCAGTGGCGTGTCCAAATGACATCATCGATTTAAGATGGAGCAGCAGCAGCCTCATTGAGTCTCTGTTTCAACTTGTGCCAATAGTGCAAACTTCATTAATAATCTTTGTAGTTATTATTAATCTCTGTCTCTCCCCCCTCACAGCAGATGACCCCCCCTCCCTGAGCCTGGTTCTGATGGAGGTTTCTTCCTGTTAAAAGGGAGTTTTTCCTTCCCACTGTCAGTCTCTGGAGCTTGAAAAAGGCGACTGGACTTCTTTTTGTTTCTTGAAGACGTTTCACCTCTCATCCGAAAGGCTTCTTCAGTTCTCAACCAAATGGTGGAGAGACCCAGGTATTTAAACCCCTGTGGGCGTAGTCCCCTGGAGGTGGTTATGACCCTCTATTGATCATGTGCTTGAACACATGTGCCCAGGTGTGAAGGGGGCGTGGGTCATATTTAATCAGTGGTTTCAGTTGAAACCAACTTAGGACTCCGCTCCATTGTTTCCTGTGGCCTATTGAGGTCACTGGAACAAAGGTGTGAATGGGGGTTGAGACGTCTGGGAAGGGAGCTCAGGACAGCACTGTAAGCGGGGGAAAGTTGGTGACGTAATCCACCTCCTCTGTTCAATGATGGTTGTTCACAGTGGACATAGATGGCTTCTTTCACTCCTCTTTCAAACCATCTGTTTTCCCTGTCCAAAATGTGAACATTGGCATCCTCAAAAGAGTGCCCTTTTTCCTTCAGATGCAGATGTACTGCTGAATCTTGTCCTGTCGAGGTGGCTCTTCTATGTTGTGCCATTCGTTTGTGAAGAGGCTGTTTGGTTTCACCAATGTAGAGGTCCGAGCACTCTTCACTGCACTGAACAGCATACACTACATCGCTGATCTTGTGTTTGGCGGGTTTGTCCTTGGGATGAACCAGTTTTTGTCTTAGGGTGTGACTTGGTTTGAAGTATACTGAGATGTCATGCTTGGAGAAAATTCTTCTGAGTTTCTCTGACAAGCCTGACACATATGGGATGACAATGTTGTTCCTCTTGTCCTTCCCATTCTCTGTAGTTTGTGTTTGGCCTTCATTCCTGTGCATCTTAGCTGATTTGATGAAGGCCCAGTTGGGGTAACCGCATGTTTTGAGGGCTTTCTTAATGTGTGTGTGTTCCTTATGCTTCCCTTCTGCCTTAGAGGGAACACTTTCCGCACGGTGTTGTAGGGTCCTGATCACCCCAAGTTTGTGTTCCAGAGGGTGGTGGGAGTCAAAGAGGAGATACTGGTCTGTGTGTGTGGGCTTCCGGTAAACTTCAATGTTGAGGCTTCCATCTTCCTCGATAAGCACCGCACAGTCCAGGAATGGTAACTTGTTATCTCTGGTGTCCTCCCTGGTAAAATGTATGTATTTATCCACTGAGTTAATGTGACGAGTGAAGGCTTCTACTTCTTGGGTTTTGATTTTGACCCAGGTGTCATCTACATATCTGTACCAGTGGCTAGGTGCCGTCCCTTTGAAAGAACCAAGAGCTTTACTTTCCACTTCCTCCATGTAAAGGTTGGCTACAATGGGAGACACTGGGGAGCCCATGGCACATCCATGCTTCTGTATTTTGTATTCTGAATTTTCTCCAAGCATGACATCTCAGTATACTTCAAACCAAGTCACACCCTAAGACAAAAACTGGTTCATCCCAAGGACAAACCCGCCAAACACAAGATCAGCGATGTAGTGTATGCTGTTCAGTGCAGTGAAGAGTGCTCGGACCTCTACATTGGTGAAACCAAACAGCCTCTTCACAAACGAATGGCACAACATAGAAGAGCCACTTCGACAGGACAAGATTCAGCAGTACATCTGCATCTGAAGGAAAAAGGGCACTCTTTTGAGGATGCCAATGTCCACATTTTGGACAGGGAAAACAGATGGTTTGAAAGAGGAGTGAAAGAAGCCATCTATGTCCACTGTGAACAACCATCATTGAACAGAGGAGGTGGATTACGTCACCAACTTTCCCCCGCTTACAGTGCTGTCCTGAGCTCCCTTCCCAGACGTCTCAACCCCCATTCACACCTTTGTTCCAGTGACCTCAATAGGCCACAGGAAACAATGGAGCGGAGTCCTAAGTTGGTTTCAACTGAAACCACTGATTAAATATGACCCACGCCCCCTTCACACCTGGGCACATGTGTTCAAGCACATGATCAATAGAGGGTCATAACCACCTCCAGGGGACTACGCCCACAGGGGTTTAAATACCTGGGTCTCTCCACCATTTGGTTGAGAACTGAAGAAGCCTTTCGGATGAGAGGTGAAACGTCTTCAAGAAACAAAAAGAAGTCCAGTCGCCTTTTTCAAGCTCCAGAGACTACTATGACCTGGATAACTGAGAATCTACACAGACATATTCCCACTGTCACCAAGTGCTGCTCATAGGGGGTCGTTTGACTGTTGGGTTTTCCCTGTATTATTGTAGGGTCTTTACCCACAATACAAAGCACCTTGAGGCGACTGTTTGTTGTGATTTGGTGCCATATAAATATATATATGAATTTAATCTGTTTTAAAACTGTGTTGATAGAACAAGTAAAACAAGAGTTATGATCAATAATTGACAGCATACTTTTTCCAATGTATTGTCCTCAGGTGTTTCTTCACTAGCAGCAGGTGCTTGCGAGCAAAATAAGCCACACAACATCCCTGTTCCTATTGGTGGAAAAATGCACAAATGGGCATTTGGTCGCTGAGCAACAGGTGAAAGTTGTGGGAGTGATGAGGCAAAAGAGTTTTGCGAGTTTTGACATTTAAGAGATTTTAGCGTGTTTGGAGTGCGTAATTAGTGTGTAATTAGTGTGTAGATTTGGTGTGTTGTATAGTTATGAACAAAAAGCCACCAAAGGCAGACTCAGATGTGAGCGCTGTCTCCAGGTGTACCACAGGAGGAGGGGCACACCTTGCAGTGTCAGGCTGTGATGGCGCCCTCTGTCTGTGGGCCTTTTTTTTTTTTTTTTTTGGACTGATTTTGTTTTTGTCTTATTTTTGTTATTAATACAAAATGAAACAGTAACTGTACATGTGCTGAAAACATGACACCAGACAAGGTGTCATGTTTTTAAGGTGAAATCAACAGTATTCAAAAACAGCCAATTATAGCCCAGACTCCACACAGGGCAAAATAAAAAAAATCATATCTCCCTCTAAACCTGCTGGATTCATCTGATATTTGGTACTCAGCTGTGGAGGACCAAGTCCCATCACTCAGTTCCCCTGAGATGAAGCAGAACATGAACGTGACCATAAAATGAAGTTATTTTAGTTCAGCTTCTGAAACCTTGGAAAATGATGGGCAGCAGGACCCGTGTTATCTTTGTGAGTCAGTGTTTGGAGGGTGACATGTTTGTGAGACGGACAATGTTCAGATCAGCTGAAAAGTCTGCGGGGGGGGGGTCTCTGTAATGTACAACCAGGGTACAAATAAGGACTCGCTCCTGCTAAAGGTTCCACAGGAGAACCTCTGAGGATACCACCACAGTGACAGGGCACTGTACTGCTGAGGGCATAATGAAGTGTGAGTGCGTGAGGTTCTTATGGTTTCAGAGGCTGAGTTGAACCTCCTTCCTCCCCCAGTCTTTGCACCAGCTTCATATGAGTGTGGTTCATAGTGCAGCCGTGCAGCGTGGAGGAGTAAACAGCCGGCGGGTGACATAACCTTTCATGTAGCACCGGGCTGAATGTACACAAATAATTGAAGCCCTTGACCCTGTCGAGCAGCAGCAGGCTGTAAGTACAAACCTGACATTTTGATACCGCTCCGGGGGCCCCTTCTACCACTTCTTTTTATATTCCACTAATCTACGCCGGCCTGAGGAGAGAAAACGGCTGGGGGGGACGAGGGAAGTGTGAATGATTAAGATTGTCAAACTCAAATAATGCACTCCGATGACAGACTATAAATCAGGATTTGTGACATTTTCAGAAAACCATGGCACTCTGTGTGCATGAACGAACACACGCACACACACATACACTGCCCCCGCCCTGAATGCCATTCATTTATTATTTACATGTGGTATATTTCTGTATGTGCGAATGCCTGTAACCTTTCGGTATCTGTGTGCGTTTGAAGTGTTGATAATGATATCTGCTCGCTGAGGAATGTGGGGACAGTCACCGGGGGGAAGGTCAGGAGATGATGGCGGTGCTTTAATGCAGTGATGGACTAACAGCCATCGACAGCGGCGAGGACGCCTGGCTGCTGATGGTGGAGGGATGCTGCTTGTTGCCCCGCCCTTCCTCTGGCCCTCCCCCTCCTTCTTTAATCATTTCCTCTGAGATGTTGTCTGCCGTCACCTCCACCAAATTTACGCCGCCATCAGCTGTATTTGCATATTGCCTAATATGGATATTTCCAATTGAGGCCGTCCCTCAGCAGCTGATGGCTTCTGTGCTTCATGGCTGTTATTCCCACTGTGCCGTCTCCCCATCGCTGCTCAAAGTCCAGATAAGAGCAATGAAGTTAATTCCTCACCACCTGATTGGCTTGATCATTTGCTCTGCATCAGCAGTGGTCACACTGTACTGCTGGGTCTGTTAGTGCACATCACAGCTGGAAAAAAGCTGCTTTTATTTAAAAATGGATATTAAATTTATAGTTTCAACACTTTTAGTTTTAGTATAAAGAAGGGCAAACAGCTATCTGATACCAGGCCTCAGTTCATCCTCTGCCAGAAACAAACTGTTTTAGCTCCTCCCCTTTCGGATAGCCTTCTTCTGACTGCCTGCCCCTCACAAACAGAAGGTTTGACCTGTGACATCATTAAGATCCAAGAGTAGAAAAAACAGTGAGTGTTTAGAGCAGTGTGCAGCCTGAGCTTCTGCACACATGCCGAGCTCATTATTAGAAACTGTGTTTAATATGAACATCCAGCACTGGAACAGGAGGAATATGACAGGAAGCAAGGAAAGGACTTTGTAGCTCGTTCTCATTCTCGAGGCATTAAGAAGTGCCGCTTTGTCAAAGCTGCGTCAAAGTGCTGTCACAGAGATGCTGACAGGGTGTCTTTGGTGTTGGCGCCATGACACACCAGTCACATGGTGAGACCTGTGCCACTTCCACCTCGTCACATGTGGACCTTTTTTTTGAATGTTGTGAATAAACCCAAACTACCATCTTTCCTTGCTCACCTCTTCGCTGCTCCCTCAATGTCACCCTGTCTTCACAGGCAGTCCTCAGCATATCTGCAGTAGTAGGAGTTACTTGGTCCTTCAAGAATGTTTACCAAAAACCAGGAGTTGCATCCGAGCCTCTCTCCTGCAGATCTGGAAAAACTTTGGCAGCTTCTGGGAAGTTTCTCTTTATTTTATTGCAGGATTTGCTGCTTGGGGAACAAACTGTAAAAGAGGCTGTAGGTTTTGTTATTTTGGGGTAAACGTTGTTTGGAGGAGAAGGTCTATTCTGTGCCAAGAACTGACCTGAGCTCAACGAGTTGGGGTTTGTTTTGTTGGACTTCTTGGATCATTTGGGTTTGGTGTAGAGGCTTACGGTGGAGTGAACTGTAAGGCACACATACATACGGGTGACCCCAATCCAAACTCCTCCACTTGAAGCAGCAAGTTATCCCGTAGCCTTCAGGTGACCGTTGCTGAGATTTGGTGCTATATAAATGAACTGGAATTGAATTGTAGTGCCACTCCAGCCTTTTCCAGCTGAGAACCATGGCCTCAGATTTGGAGGTGATGAGTCTGTGTTGAAGTTGGAGGTCATCACCCGATGAAGCAAACAGGATTAGAATTAGACCCTGAGACCTCTGAAGATGAACAAAATCTGTACAAAAACAAGACCGTGGTTATCTTTTTTTCTTTTTTTTTTTACAGTGAATAAAGTGAAATCTCCAGGAAAAAGCAGAGAAAGGTACAAAATGTACATGTTTTACTTTTCCAAAGTGTCCAAACAAACTCCCAGCAGGAAACAAATACACGTGTGACCCATAATTTTACCATCATTTACACACATGTGATTTAACTGATTGTAATTGATCTTGTTTAGTGAGTATCATCGTGTTGAATCAGGAGCTCACAGCACTGAAGGCTCTCTCCTCTGCTGCAGCACTGCTCTCCTCCTCTTGTCCTTAGCTGCATGTTGTTTTGATACACAGCTGCCATCTGTGTGAAATATTAATGCAGTGGGCTGATTTGGGGTGTCGAGCAGTGTCACTCATTTGGCTTTTAATCATGCGGCAGCTTGAGAAAAAAGGAGGGAAAATAACTTCCCTTCCTGGGTGGCTGTCAAAGTCTTCCCAAAGTCATCCGGCTCGTAGGGCGTCATGCCTGTCGCCTGTCTCTCCTTTCATTGACAGCTGCATTTTTGGCTCATCTTCGAGTGGCTGAGCGCTTTCACGTCTTCAGCCAAAACAAGGACGACACCCATGAAAATTTAAATACAGCCCCATCTCACCGCTCAGCCCTTCCACAGGCCTTCCTCCCCGACGAGCACAAATTAACACCATGCTGTATTTTTCACTGCGTTTCAGTCACATTATTAGGAACAGTCTTTGTGATTTTGATGCTTTACCAAACCAGCCAGCTCTTGTTCCTGCTGGCATGTCTCAGCTACGCACACAGGGTGTCTGTGTAAAAGGTGGACGTGGCCACCATCAGGTCACCCTCTGGCATCAATGCTTTGGCTGCCACCGTGTTGCTTTATTGGAGCCAGAAGTGACCATATCTGGGTGAGAGCCACACTGATGCTGATGCCTGATTGGTGTTCCCTTATTAAATCTGATTCAGGTGAATCTGACGAGTTTAATAAGTACGTCTGATCTGCAGGCCGACAGGCCCGCAGTGTTTTTCTAAAGCAAAAGGAGAGAGAAACTGAGATACGATGAAAGACTGACACATGAGCTTCATCCATCTCATCACTTTTCTTTAGAATGTAGCTTCTCACCCCCTCGGCCCATTATCTGGGTTTTTAACAAGGCCGTCTAATTAATATTTATAGCTTAATTGCCTTCTGCTTTTTTTCCTGAGAAAGAAAAAACACGGCTAAAATAGTGTTGTTGTTAATTAAGACAAATGCATTAATTATTAAAGACGCAAACATGTCAGGCGAGCATAACTAATTATTCGAGCGTGTTAACAGTTGTTTAATGTTAGCAGCAGCTGAATTATTTAGAGGACTGCAGCCGTATTTGGATTTTTTGAAATGTGGCGTGGTAAGTGGGGTGAAGGAAGTCACAGCAGAGAAACCAAGGGAACACACACACACACACACACACACACACACACACACACACACACACACACACACAAACTTTTACAGATGTGGCCCACCTAAATATAATTGCTCATTACAGGTGGGTGTGATGGGATGAGGAGGTGGAAAGAAGTGTTGGTGTTCATTTAAAGCACTACAAAAACAGCCAGGGCCTGGCTATAAAGACTTCTGTGTGTGCGTGTGTGTGTGTGTGTGTGTGTGTGTGTGTGTGTGTGTGTGTGTGTGTGTGTGTGTGTGTGTGTGTGTGTGTGTGTGTGTGTGTGTGTGTGTTGAGGGGAAATGCATCAGGGGATGAAGGTAACTGGATGTGACAGCAGACAATTTATGTTGTTATGTCTTAATTGTCACCTGATGTGCATGCAATCTGGAACGCTGTCAAAAAAAGTGCTCTTCCTCACCGTGGAGTACGACGGTGCGGTGCGAAGACAAACAGGTTGGATCTGATCAAACCTGCAGCAAAGGATGGACTTAACTCATCACCTGTCTGTCTGTCTGTCTGTCTGAGTGGTAAAATATCCTGCCACCTCAAACCTGCATCCACACAAACATCTTAATGCAGAGTCCAATTAAAGGTGCTTTAACGAGATTCCGAGCTGTACTGATGATTTCAGCCCATAAAAACTGTCACATGAAAATTAGCTGTCAGCTTTTATCACTGTTGTTGCTCCACTTCACTCTCATTTCTCTTTTTTGTGATTTCTGCCAAGTGTGATGATGTCTGCTGAAGTAATTACACCAAACTCAATGTAATCATCGTTCTGTAAATCGGGACATAACCTACCTCCCATCAGGTTCACATCAAGCACGTCACAAATGAGAACGCATCGAAATGCCTCAGAAAGTCGATGATCCAACACATACGAGGCTCTCAGTTTCACATCAACCTGAGATGCTAAAAATGATCATGAAGATTCAAGCAGGATTTTAAAAACAACTGATGACAAAAATTTAATTTCAGTCAGGACTGAAGATTGTTTTTCCATCAGCAGTTCTGATTTGTTGGTACAGCTCCATTCTGGGATATTCTCACCTTCCCAGGTGCAGACACAGAGCACCAACACCTAGCAGGGTAGAGGTGAGTTGCAAAGTGGCTTGCACCGCACTGCTTGTTTAAGCACATTCATACAGTGCATCCAGTGGCTGTCAGTCTAAATCCAGAAGATCATCGTGATCACTGCACAGTCTGGTTGGGAGACGGGATGAAGGTGGCGGAGTCTACAGCCAATCACGAAGAAAAACACGGAACAGCATAAACAGTGCCACGAGCAGGCTGGGAGGAAAACACATCATATACACAGAATATTCTCACCTGGGTCAGAACACACCTGTATTTATATCTGCCCATTTGTGGTATCTGGACTTTGCTTATCACCTGCATTCTTTAATGGTAGAGCATTCGTGTCAACTTCACACATTCCCACAATCTTTCTGCTTCTGGATCACATCCAGATCTGTTTACAGATCTAATTCCTTCATTGTTATGCTCTTCAGTGCCAACACAGTGCAGAGCAGCTACCTAAACTCTGCTCCCAGTGAGGTCGATTATCTCGTCAATAGTTTTACATCCTCACTGCGTACGACTTTGGATACTGTGGCTCCTCTGAAAAGGAAAGCTTCAAATCAGAAGTGCCTGACTCTGTGGTATAATTCACAAACGCAAAGCTTAAAGCAGATAACCCGAAAGCTGGAGAGGGAATGGCGTCTCACTAAATTAGAAGATGCTCATTTAGCCTGGAAAAAGAGTTTGTTGCTCTATAAAAAAGCCCTCCGTAAAGCTAGGACATCTTACTACTCATCATTAATTGAAGAAAATATACACATACATATTACCATTGTAACTGATTATTATCAGGCTGTCCTAAAAGCTCCCTGAAAAGCCTTCAGCTGATCCAAAATGCTGCAGCTAGAGTACTGACAGGGACTAGAAAGAGAGAGCAGATTTCTCCCATATTGGCTTCTCTTCATTGGCTCCCTGTTAAATCTAGAATAGAATTTAAAATCCTTCTCCTCACATACAAGGTCTTGAATAATCAGGTACCATCTTATCTCAAAGACCTCATAGTACCATATCACCCCAACAGAGCACTTCGCTCTCAGACTGCTGGCTTACTTGTGGTTCCTAGGATACTTAAGAGTAGAATGGGAGGCAGAGCCTTCAGCTTTCAGGCCCCTCTTCTGTGGAACCAGCTCCCAGCTTGGATTCAGGAGACAGACACCCTCTCTATTTTTAAGATTAGGCTTAAAACTTTCCTTTATGATCAAGCTTATAGTTAGGGCTGGATCAGGTGACCCTGAACCCCCCCTTAGTTATGCTGCTATAGGCCTAGGCTGCTGGGGGAGTTCCCATAATGCACTGAGTGTTTCTTTTCATTCTCCTCTTTTCACTGTGTTTATACTCCACTCTGCATTTAATCATTAGTTATTATTAATCTCTGTCTCTCCCCCCTCAGCAGATGACCCCCCCTCCCTGAGCCTGGTTCTGCTGGAGGTTTCTTCCTGTTAAAAGGGAGTTTTTCCTTCCCACTGTCACCAAGTGCTGCTCATAGGGGGTCGTTCTGACTGTTGGGTTTTCTCTGTATTATTGTGGGGTCTTTACCTAAAGAGCCTTGAGATGACCGTTGTTATGATTTGGTGCTATAAAAATCTGAATTGAATAGAAATTTAGTCTGTTTGGTCCGGCAGGGAAAACACAGGAACAGGAAGCTCACCGTGCTCTTCCTCTTCCTCCGGACCTTTTTCCTCATGGTTCAGAGCCTTTTTATGAAAAAAAAGAGAAGAAAAAAAAAAGCTTCATATGCTGATTATCGTCTTTAATGCAGTATCACAAACTGCATCCACACACTCACAAACCCACTCAGTGCATCTTGTCTGGTTTGATTTATAAGCCTGTTCTGACCCATGAGCACATGACAGTTACTTTCATTTTCTTCTATATATATTTCTCCTTGTCGCCAAGGTCACCGGTGACACCAAGTTTTTCCAGCTCTCTCCTCTTTCGCCCTCCTTCCATCGCTCTGTCCCTCCCACCTCTTCACCCTGATGGCCTCATGAATCATCCCGTCTTCCCCATCGAACTCTCCAACGCCTCTTTCCCACCACAGCCACCCCAACTTCCCCAATCCTTCTTCATTCCCGCTAACAATTTGGTAATGAAATATTGATTTTTAGTTAGATTCAAATGGATGTTATTAACTTTGCATTGATAAATTGTTCTCTCTTTCTTCTGGGTCTCTCCCTCTCTGTGTTTTGGATAGAGTGCCGATAGTAACAGCTGATTAACAGTAAAGCCTGCAGGCCTGATTTTTTTCATGACCTACAACGCTCCTTTTAGAGGCCACTCCCTGTTTACCTCCCATAGACAAACACTCTTTCACCTCCCTGCATTAAAAGCTGTGAATATATACTGATTACCTACCTCAGCCAATGACACAGGCTTAAAGCGTGTTTTATTGAATGCTGTGAACTCCGATGAAGTGCCCTTTTCAGAGCGAGTCATGCGTGGCATTGCAGCGTCCTCTCCAGCTCAAACATGATCACTCTATCAGTGCACAATAAAATGTTTAGAAGAGAAAAAGAGAAATAGGTTGTGTTCAGGTAAAGATGCCCCACAGAAACCTACAAATAAAAGAGTAAACAAATTAAAAAAAGTAATGAAAAGAAAACCAGAGAATGAAGCAGAGGCAACAATACAAATGATGAAAAGCAGTAAATTTAATGGTGACCTGCTCTGCTCATTTCCAACTCCTTTTTATTCTTGGACTCTTCTGGAGCAGCTCTGCATGAGTCACAGCTCAAATTAATCCTTCTTTATCTGATACTGGGCCTCAGTCAGCCCCTCACTTCATCCTCTGACACTAGCTGTTTTAGTGCCTCCCCTTTAATGCAATTGTCCTCTGATAGGTGGTTGAGGCTTCTGCTCAGTGCATACATATGATTATTTCTGCTTTATGAACCAAGCATATGCACTAAAAACAAAAATAGAACGAAACCTTGTTTAATCCCAGTTTGCACAGATTCGCACCACCAGAGGAACTCAGCTCCATCCGTTTTCTTAACTGCTTATTCAAATTAGGGTTGCGTGGAGGCCTCCCAGCTGTCACAGGGCGAGAGACAGGCAAGCACACCTGTACCTGTACCTGAATGACCAATGCATGTGTTTAGACTGTGGAGAACCTTAGAGGAAACCCACACTCAAGGAACCCGGCTGGCCAGAGGTTCAAACACTGCAGCTTGTGCAGTGTGAGGTGACAGCACCACCACCCTGCAGTAATCTGTAACAATGCATGTTTATTTCCTCTTAAATGGCACCACGTTTGTGAGGAAATTGCATCTCTGGGTTGTGTATGCGGGTTCCACCTGTAAAAAACTTGCCAAATCTTTTCTGCTACCGGCTCTTGTTTAGAGTCGTTTATTGAACTGGATGATTCACAGAGCAAAGACAAATTCCCTTCTTTTTTGTGCTAAGTATAGATGTTAACTAACTTCAGTGCTGTATTTGACAAACAGTGTTCATAAGTGTGGTGCAGGAGAGAGGCCCAGGGAAGGTGGCGATTAGCCCAGGACTGATAATCACAGGACCTCTATGTGGGGCGAAATATGGCAGGTCGTTTGTTAAAGTTTATGGACATGGAAAGAAGAAAAGGAGGAGAGCACTTTCACAGCCTGTGCTGCATCAGCACGCTGCAGCCGTTACCATATGACTGTTATACATGGCTGCAGCTTTTTATAGCATCCAGACGGCTGATCGGTCACATGTAAACCACCATCACCGTCCTCCTCAGGCTCAGACAGGAGAAACAAAAACAAACACCTGAACAGTGTCTTTATTTCTGAATTTAACCTCCTCCCCTTCCTCCTCACAGCTGCAGATATTTCTAGAAAGCAGTCGTCACCTCACACTCGTCCTTCATGAATACCTGTTTATGTGCAGCATGTTTCTGATCAAACAGCTGGGCCTGGAGGGATTTTTTTTTGTACTCTCTGAACTTGCTTACTGATTGTGGGAAGCCTGAGTGGCTGTGTGCTGTTCCCTTTAAATGTGTGAGCTGTCACACTGTGGTCTAATGATTGCTACAGTAATTACGTTTCTTAAATATCATAACATATATATGTGTGCTTCCTGCTTGCTGGACATCGCTGCACACTTTCACGGCTCCATGCACATGCCACCACATCCGTCCCACCCCCATCCCAATCTGCTATTAAAACCAGCTATCTGACACAAGATGGACGTGGTGGACAGGCAGAGCCCAGGGGACACAACCGGGGTTGCATATGAGGCGTCCGTTACCGAGAAGGCCATTTACATTTCTCTCTCTGCATTTTCACTGACAGTGACACAATTTCCTGTTCCATCTGGCGAGCTTTTGACTGCAAGTCGGGGACTGAAATGTAATCTTTGGGGCTTGCGGCGTGCTCGGACTCCCCAGAGTATTTCCACACCAAAACCTTAAAGTCTGCTTGAGTAATCTTTTATTCCAGAGGCCCGTGTTTCTCAGCTCGAGAGACAGTGGAGCACTTTAAAACCAGGCTGACTAATGTCACAGCTATGAGATTACTCCACTACAGCCCCATCCAGCAACACACTAAAACAGGCACACCAAAACCAAGGAGCTACAACCACAAATATATTAGCAGCTTCTCTTCAAAGTGGCTTTGTTTGAGGTGCTATTAGGATGGGATGCATACAGTATGACCATGAGGTTCTGTTCCAGTGCTGGCTGTTCATATTAAAAGTTAATAATGAGCTCAGTGTATGTACAGTAATCCCTTTTCTGCTCTAAAACCAGCTGAAGGTTAATTTAATGTGCACTAAAAGACAAAACTGTGCAGTCTGACCACCGCTGATACGAAGCAAATGATTAACTTCTCCGCTCTTATCTGGACTCTGTGCATAAATCATGATGCAGATGTGCTCTTTGTGATCACTGCTGTTGTTTGAATTTGTTGTGCAGTTCTTGTTGTGGCTACAATGACACCTTCTTCTTCTTCTTATGTTTACAGTTACCTGTTGGTGGAACACCATGAGAAGGCCCCTTTATGCTATATTCTATAAATCTATTTGCCTCCCTTATAAAACATCTGAAATGACAATGGCCATTTTATTTATACAGCACATTTCATTCCATGTACAGTAAACTCAATAGAAGATTAAAACATAAAAACCTGTGCAGGTTTACGATGCCTTAAGGCAGTGAAAACAGCAAAATAATAATAACAAAGCAAATCAACAGCACCTACTGAGTGTAAGCCTGAATAAAAAGCATTTGAGTCTGTTTTTGAATATATGCACAGTTGTAACTGATCTTGGGTCAGCAGGCGGGCTGGAGCTTTTTATTCAGCTTCTGGAGTTAAATCCAGATCGGGGCACTCACCATCAACACCTGTTTGGTCATCAGTCACATTTACATTACAAAGCCATGTCCCCTGCCCCCACGTCCATGAAGGTGGCACTGGTCTAATTCACTTTAATTTGGTGGTTCAGTACTGTGCCAAAATCACTCATTTCTTTATATTTTACAGGAAATAGGTGCAGCCATTTATTGAGAAGTGCAAACATACATGAGTGCAGTTCATAAGGTTAAAGCTCGACAGTCAGTATTTGGTGTGACCTCCTTTATCCTTCAGCACAGCCTGAACTCCTGTGGGTTCTTCAGGAACAGTTCTCCAGGCTTCCTGAAGGACATTCAAAGCGCTTGTTTGGATGTTTCTGCCTTTTCTTCTGTTCTCTGCTTCAATAATGCTGAAGTCTGGGAGGCCAATCCATGACTGAGAGTGTTTCATTGTGTGTTCAGATAAATGAACTCTGACAAGATCTCAGCACCACTGGCTGAAAACGCAGCCCAAACCATGACAGAACCTCCACTGTGCTCTACAGACAGCTGCAGACACTCACTGTTGTCCCTCTGCTGACCTCCCCCATGCACATCAATGACAACACAAAAGTGCCATTTTGTGTTCAAAACAGGACTGGATTGAACGTGAATTTAAAAGCAGCCCAGAGGACAACTTTGAAAGACCTTCATGAAGCCTGGATGACACTGACAGCAGGTCAAAGTCTGGATTCTCCTGTGCAAACTATAAAGAAATGATGGTGGCTCAAGACTTTTGCACAACATTAAAGCTTAAAGCAGTGGTCCCCAACCTTTTTTGAGCCGCGGACCGGTTTAGTGTTAGAAAATATTTCCACGGACCGGCTTTTAAGGTGTGGTGAATAAATACGTCAAAATAAATGATACGACCATAACCAAGTGTGATATTTTCTACGTATAATAATAAAAAACGGGAATCCACTTTGTATTCGTATGCAACTCTATCAGCAGCGTTCTCGTAACATCCCGCCTCAACATGAATAACAGGCTCTCTGCCCACAGCGCTCCCTGGTCAGCTGTTAGAGCCATGGTAAAACATGCCTTCAAAATAAGATACACCGCAAAAACAAATACAGTAGAAATCACCTCAGTCGGATTCAAATGGCCCAGTTTGGGGTCTATTATCGAATTTTGCTGCAATGGCTTCTGCTTCATCTATGAATTTGCTTCTGCAAATTTTATAATCTGAAATTTTACTCGTAAGTGCAAGTTTGTAGCTTACACTTGCCACGATTGTCCCCGGTGAAATGAACTGATATAAACACTAAAACAATTTCCAGGCGTTGTTAGTGTGTGTGTAGTTGTGCATGAACGAGCCGATGCATGGAAGTGGGCGGACAGGAGCTGAGGAGGGTTTTAGCGCTAAACTCATCCAGTTTATGCGATCACATTTAACTGGAAATTTATTACAATGGGACCAGAATTTTCATCCGAGGTAGGTGAATATCCGACGGATTTATGTGATGATTTTATTGGAATTAATGTTAGGAAAAATCAGGACCTGCAGATGCCATCCAACTAGAGCGAAAACCCGATTTGTGCGACTTCGACTTAGGTGATTTTTACTGTATAAAGCGCATGAAAAATACAACTCACCATAACACTGAATCAGTGTAAGCCCCCTGAGCTTGTTTCTCTGATACTCATTTTTGCTGGCTTCTGGTTTGACTGGGTTCGGCCGATTTCACATGGAGCGTGGCTGCAGAGCCGCGGTGTCAAGCGCTGGAGAGTCAGTTTGATGGCTGGGTCTACCTCACTGCTATCCCCGGTGTTGATAAATAAAAATGGTAAATGGACTAGTTCTTACATAGCGCTTTTCTACTCTTGTTGAGCACTCAAAAATTTAAAGAAGCGTTATGTAGGTCAACCAACCGATTTCGTTAGACAGGCCTGAAGCTTCTGGGTTTAATTTTAGCGGTGACGTATCATGTGAGCAGAAACGTCTTGACACGTCAAGAGGAAGTCATGGAGGGAAGTAACGGAGCGAATCCGCCCATTTTTCAAAATAAAATATAGTTTAGGCGCAGATAACAAGTAAAACGGAAATAATTTAAGTTATTTATTCTTTATGTGCGGCCCGGTACCAAATGTCCCACGGCCCGGTACCGGTCCACGGCCCGGGGGTTGGGGACCTCTGGCTTAAAGAACTTTATAGCACAAATCAAAATATTAAACTGTAACGTGACAGAAAACATGCAGAACATCCTGCAAACAGTAAATGAAAAATGATCACAACCTGCACATCAGTCTGAGGAAACTCTTTATTTCATGTTCTTTTAACTTTTTAGGGATTATAAATATTTTATTATTTATTTACATTATATTTTATTGTATTTGCAGTGCAAATTGTCTCAGTGTTCAAACTGACTATAAAGTTTCATCTGGTTTACATTCAAAACAGTCTGAAACTATACAGGACCAAGTTTTTGTGAAGAAAGTGGACACACCCCCGGAGAAGGGGGCGGGACTCCCTGCAGCTGGTAACTGGCTGGGAGCGGCCATTTTAAGCGGCCTTACAATGTAAAGCACCTTGAGGCAGCTTGTTGTGATTTGATGCTTTATAAATAAATCTGAAGTGAACTGAATTTAAATGAAATTGAACAGACAGTCAGAGAGAGGCATTATGAGTGTATGAGTATCTACCAGGACCTGGACAGGAGCTGGGGACGTGGTGTTTGAGGTCAGGTTGATTTCTCAGGAGAAAGCCTCTCGATAGGATTTCAGTAACAAGGAAATATGATCTCTCTCTGCTGCCACTGTGATTTATGTTCAGACAACAAATCATTGAGCCTCAAACATTATGACGCAGTGCACACATGCGCTCACTGCTGGGCCTGTTTGTGACACTGAGTGGCACGATTTAAATAGACATGCGACTTATCGGTGCTCCTTACACATGGAAATGTGCAGGATTTCTGCTGCAGAGCGCTGCAGGTTGTTCACTGCGGACAATATTAAATGGCCTGTTTTTCTTTGTGTCACTTTGAGTTTTCCAGGTTTTCCATCCCAGACATTTTGGCCACCACCACAACGGTTTCACAAAAAAGAAAACACCAAAAGAAAAATTTGCAGTTATAATAACATATCATATATAATAATAAAATGTAATATGAGTCCTGTCCAATTCAATTCAATTCAATTCAATTCAATTCAATTCAGTTCAATTCAATTCAATTCAATTCAATTCAATTCAATTCAATTTTATTTATATAGCGCCAAATCACAACAAACTGTCGCCTCAAGGCGCTTTGTATTGTGGGTAAAGACCCTACAATAATACAGAGAAAACCCAACAGTCAAAACAACCCCCTATGAGCAGCACTTGGCAACAGTGGAAAGGAAAAACTCCCTTTAACAGGAAGAAACCTCCAGCAGAACCAGGCTCAGGGAGGGGGGGTCATCTGCCGCGACCGGTTGGGCTGAGGGGAGAGAAAGACATGCTGTGGAAGAGAGCCAGAGATTAATATCAATTAATGATTAAATGCAGAGTGGAGTATAAACAAAGTAAATAAGGTGAATGAGAAACAGTGCATTATGTGAACCCCCCAGCAGACTAGGCCTATAGCAGCATAACTAAGGGATGGTTCAGGGTCACCTGATCCAGCCCTAACTATAAGCTTGATCAAAAAGGAAAGTTTTAAGCCTAATCTTAAAAATAGAGAGGGTGTCTGTCTCCTGAATCCAAGAGCTGGTTCCACAGAAGAGGCGCCTGAAAGCTGAAGGCTCTGCCTCCCATTCTACTCTTAAGTATCCTAGGAACCACAAGTAAGCCAGCAGTCTGAGAGCGAAGTGCTCTGTCCAATCATATGACCTGTTAAGCTACCCTAATATTTTTATTTTAAAAAGTATCTCTATCTTTCTGAAGACAGTTATTCAGCAGGCATGTCGGGTTAAACTGTGCTCCTGCCTCAGAGTGACTTTGAGTCCCAGCCTAAAGAACATTTTATTCCCTCAGAACTGCCACCAGTGTTCATGTTATGACAGTGAGCGCTTCAGCAGCACTAACAAAGGAAGAAAGTCTGATCAAATTCGCCTTCAAACAGTTCAAACTCTGATTGATTTCCTGATTCCACGAGATGAGTCAAACCGGTTTTATCTCTTAAACATCATTAGCATGTTGAACATTTTCCTCTTACCTGAGGTTACATACATGAGGCTTTTATTGATATGCTGCTGCAAATATTACCTCAGTGATCAGCAGCAGGACACGCCACGGGAACCTTTAACGCGGCGCTATCATGGTCCAAAATACTGTCCTACAGTTTCTCACTAGATGGCTTTACGATAGTGTGACCTTTGTTAGGTTCAGGAACATGCACCCCTCCTTCCCCACAGCCTGTCTCAGCGATATAAGGACATATTAAATCTAGATAGGACTGCTCTATTAGGTAGGGAGACTGTCTCATGCTACATGTAGATAACCTTGTGTTATTAGCTCCCTGATGGCCAATCAATACACCACTTCCAGGCTGCTGAGGATGAACCAAGTCCCTCACCTAGATAATCATCTCTTACTGTCTGAAGCCGAATAATTGGTAGCTTCTCAATCCTGGGATTGTTGATAGGGGTGGTTTGCATATTAAAAAACGGTGCACTAACAGTCTATCACTCTGAACAGAGCATAAACATGCATATACATAATATTTGGAGATAATTGAGCTGGGATGCATCACCAAACCCAGAGGAACAAAAATAGCTTGATAAAAGAGGCTGGGACTGTATGGAAGGGCTGCTGTTTATGACTGTCTCAGGCAGAGAGCTGCAGCAGCGAGCCGAGTCTCTGAAGGCCATTTCTCTGTGGAGTGGAGACATCATCTTCCCACTGAGCAGCTGGTCCCCAGCCGATGGGACTGACATGGATGATGAGGATGGTGATGATGTTTAAATGAAAAACTCCCTGTCCATCTGTCCACGCCTTTACTGCGTTCCTCACTGCTGCTCTTTCTCGTTCTCTTAATGTTCGCTCTTCCTCGCGTAAGCACAGTCACGCCTTATCCATTTCCTCCTCTGCAGCACAACTGCACTGTTTTCTTATAATATTCCATCCAATAATGTCAGATATTCAAACAGTGAAGAGCAGCAGTGAAGTCAAACAACTGTCTACAAAGCTGCCGTATTTCTCACCTCCTCCCAGAATCCCGGTGAGATTTCTTTAAAGAACTCTTTAATTATGGTGATCAGTGACCAGTGAGGAGCTCATCAATGAGACAAGTATCCAAAAGCATTCATTGAGATCACAGACAGCACCCTATCAGAGGAGCACTGGATATAACGTAGCCCAAAAAGAGTTTGAAGGGACGCTCTTCTGAAGTGCCTCTGGGACAAGGCATTTTTTTAAACTCTTGTGATTGCAATATGGAAATATAACACATGCATATTTTTAATACAACAACATATGACTAACAGCTTCTTTGGCTGTGAAATGATGTGAAGTGAGACCGTCATTCAGTGGTGGTGAATGCCTGTGGGGTGGATTAACTTCTCAGGCGCTGTCCAGCACTCGGCTTCAGCACAACCTTCATTTTGGAACTATTCACAGAGTTTTGTGAATGATTGTTTCAGACTCATGCAGGACTCAGACTCTATAATCTTTACCAAGGTTTGAATTTGTACTTTGCTCCTTTGGGAAAGCTCCAGCGTGGCTGCACTCTCAGGCTAGTTAGCATAGATAGCAGCAGTCACTACCACCAAGCACTATAACACCCTTTTACACTGATCATCCTACCAGCACTCACACATTTTTAACACACTTTCATGCTTTCATTGTCAGAGTCTGACAGATTTCTGTGGACAAAATCAATAGACTAACACACAGTTCTAATGTCAGAGGTTTTACCTGATAATACTCCAACAAAGTAACTTTGAAATTAACTTGTGGCTAAATGTGGATTCCTGCTAGCTCCAGAGCCTTTCAGCAGACCGTGCACTCACAGCTCCCTGCGGCGGGGCACAGCCAGCACACAAACAGGACACCAGAAGTGAAAGTTCACTCACAGAGTTTTCAAACTGAAGGACTGCTGGTAACCCCACGCTGCCACTGACCTCTTTTGTCTAGACGGGAGTTTCTTAAGGTTGCTGGGTGGTTCTCTGTGGAATCAGACGTTGGCAGGCAGGGTAAACTTTATATAGCTGTCATCTCACTGTCTCTGCCTCCCATGGCGATACTGAGGGCATGGATGTTTGTGCCAGTCTTACAAGGGCAACATCAAACCACTGTGTGAGTGTCAGAGTGAGAGAAGGGCTGCTCTAATATCAAAACATATGGAGATAACTGCCAGAAGTGACAGTCAGCCCACTGCCCACCCATGGGGGCGACTGTTCCTGGGGCACGACTGCGGCCAAGCACCGGGGGAGTCGAAGCAAAGCTCTCGACTTGGAGGGGTTGGGGGGTGGATGCTGTCATCGCTGGATCAGTGGAGGAGGCGGACTCCGTGGACCCAGGTTCAGTACACAACACTCAGGGGATGATTCACATGGAGCACAGAAGCTGCACACAGCACAGACATTATAAATCAAAGTATTAACTGTTTAAGGAGTGTGTGCAATGTCTGAATCACAGGCTCAGGTCAGCCTCAAACACCAGCAAGCAGCAAAGTGCCATTCAAAGACCTGCAGACCCCCACAGCACAAAAACTGCAAAGGAAAATGAATCTTTCAGTTTTCACAAAGACAGAACTGAACGTGAGTAAAAGGATATTTCAAAATGAGAACTGCATTTGAAATTTTTGTCCTTCTGCTGGGCCTGTAACATTCTTCTGTTTTGGCAGTCAGAGGAAGCCAAACACACAAAAAGGCTTTTTGCTTTGTATTTCCTGTTTTTTGACTGGAAGGCAGCAGGCTGGTGTAGCAGTGTTAAGGTACCCATCTTACTGACTGCATTCACACTTCAAGAACATATAAATTTATGAAGCAAATATCATAAACTTTATTTTCTGTGATAACCCAGAACGCTGCTGGATTTTTTTTCACAAGAACTAGGCAGACCATCTGATATCACACAGCCTTGAAGAGCTGGGAATCAAACCACCAACCTTCCGTTTAGTAAATGCCCCACTCTACATCCTTAACCACAGCTGCCTCCAGAGAGGGGAGAATTGGGGGGATCTCATGTTGTTTCACTGCCTACTGTGTGCTAGCCTCTGATTGGTTGGCAAACACAACCAAAGGTATCATGGGATTTCTATGAGGCACACTATCTGAGCAGGAAGTGTTGCTTTCTACACAGGAAAAGGCGGCCTTCAGTCTTGGATCTGTCACGATGCGTTGATTTTTCCCGTAAAGACTTTGCTGTAGCACGATGGACTACGAAGTTCATGAAGAGTTCTCTGGAACAAGCAGCTAGCAGCTGATGTACGTGTTGGTGTGCAGCACAGAGGCAGATCTCATGTTCACGTGTGACCCCGGGCTGGTTCCCGAAGGTCACTGTGGGTGTGTTTGATTTGGGTCAAAGCATATTTGCCAGGTTCCTGCATTAAATCTGCAATTAATTAAGGGGCAGGCTAAGCTAAGCTAATGCTAATCTTGGGCACATAATAAGCATCTGTAATTTTATTGTATAGTTATGCATTTTTTATACAAACTGCCACAGCCCCGCTCAGCCGGTGAAAAATACGAGCACAGACAAATGCATTGAAACTGCCTGCTGGATACAGTGGCTTGAAAAAGTATTCATACCCCTTGAACTCTTCCATATTTTGTTACATTACAACCACAAACATAAATCTATTTCACTGGAATTTAATGTGGAAGACCAACACAAAGAAAGAAACAAAGAAAATTATACATGATTCAAAACATTTTTTACGAATAAAAAACTGAAAAGTGCGGTGTGCTAAAGTATTAAGCCCCCCTGAGTCAACACTTTGTGGAACCACCTTTTGCTGCAGTTACAGCTGCAGGTCTTTTAGAGTTTGTCTCCACCAGCTTTGAACATCTAGTGACTGAAATTTTTGCACATTCTTCTTTGCAAAAGAGCTCAAGCTCAGTCAGATTAGATGGAGAGCGTTTGTGAACAGCAGTTTTCAGATCTTGCCACAAATTCTGGATTGGGTTTAGGTCTGGACTCTGACTGGGCCGTTCTAACACATGAATATGTTTGAAACCGTTCCATTGTAGCCCTGCTTTATGTTTAGGGTCGTTGTCCTGCTGGAAGGTGAACCTCCGCCCCAGTCTCAAGTCTTTTGCAGACTCCAACAGGTTTTCTTCCTGTATTTGTCTCCATCCATCTTCCCATCAACTCTGACCAACTTCCCTGTCCCTGCTGAAGAGAAGCAGCCCCAGAGCATGATGCTGCCACCACCATATTTGACAGTGGGGATGGTGTGTTCAGAGTGATGTGCAGTGTTAATTCTCAGCCACACATAGTGTTTTGCATTTTGGCCAAAAAGTTCAGTTTTGGTCTCCTCTGACCAAAGCACCTTGTTCCACATGTTTGCTGTGTCTCCAACATGGCTTCTGGCAAACTGCAAACGGGACTTTTTATAGTTTTCTTTTAACAATGACTTTCTTCTTCCACTCTTCCATAAAGACCACATTTGTGCAGTGCACGACTAATAGTTGTCCTGTGGACAGATTCCCCCACCTGAGCTGTGGATCTCTGCATTTGGTCCAGAGTCACCATGGGCCTCTTGGCTGCATCTCTGATCAGTGCTCTCCTTGTTCGGCCTGTAAGTTTAGGTGGACGGCCTTGTCTTGGTAGGTTTACAGTTGTGCCGTACTCTTTCCATGATAATGGATTGAACAGTGCTCCGTGAGATGTTCAAAGCTTGGGAAATCTTTTTATAGCCTAAGCCTGCTTTAAACTTCTCCACAACCTTCTTCCTGACCTGTCTGCTGTGTTCTTTGGACTTCATGATGCTGTTTGATGATGTTGATGATGGTACTTTATTGATCCCACAATGGGGAAATTACAGTTAACAGAACACCATCCAATAAGACAAACAGAACAAACATGAGGAGATAGGTGAACTGTGGCCATGCTGCCCCCCTTCTGGAGGCGCTGCCTTTAAAAAGACAGAAACAATAGTGAAAACATATAGGGATGAGTGAGGAAAAAAATCATCTCATAGTTTGTATACATATGCACATACACAGTATAAGGTTACAAAAATCTCTGCGACAGAGCAGAAACATATACAGTAGCATGGGAGCACTAGGGTGGGGAGGGATGGACGGGGAGCCAGCAGAGGCAAGAGGGGGGGGGGGGGGGGGGGGGGGGGGGGGGGTCGGGCTACTGTGGGGCTGACTCAGACCCCCTCCTCAGCTAACAGTTCCGATAAGATTTAGAGTTCATCAGCGGCTAGGTCAGGGAGATCAGTCCAACACAGGTCAGAAGAAGACAGGACGGCGGGTGGGGAGGGGGTTAGAGCATCTGTTTACAAACATCCTGAAGACAGTTTGATAAGCAGCAGTCCAAGAACGTCAGGGAGCCAAATTCCTGATTCTACGACTTGTTTTGGTTCAGACTGTACTGATTCATTTGTTGACAGCCTTCAGTCTTACTGGCACCTCTCTGTGGCGAAAAATCCAATTCATCCAAATCTCCTTGGTTCGTTCCTTCACCGTGCAGAAACAGATACATACATCTCCAAGATCTTACCCCTCAGAATCAGCTCCAGATATACAGAGTCTGAGTTTGAGTCTGTACCTTCCTGCGTTCCCGTCATAAGCAGCCTTACCAAGGCCAGACAGCTGCCTAGACTTCCTGAATTGCAACAACAAGCCAGGTATCTCCAGGTCCAGTTCGGGGAAAAAAACCCCAGTGTCAATAAGCCAAATGTGTGTGTATTCCACTGACAATACGGCCAGGCACATCAACTTCTACACCACACAGGAACCATAACGTAGCCAGCTGGAATGTCAATTGATAAGAGGGAATAGGGTTCTCCTTCCCCCAATCTCCTCATGGTGAAAATTTGATCAAAACAATGGCACTGAGAGACCAGCTGACCAGATCCATAATTATAAATTCCAGTTCGGAAGTTGTGCGAAGAGAGGCTCTAAAGCAGCAAAGCAGGGGAAAAAGGAAGGACTGGGAGAGAAGAAAAGTGCGACCGTCTCCGCTGAGAGCTGAAGAGAGAAAAAACTCCCCAGTATTCTCCTAACCAACCTCTGAGGCCGTCACGGAGCAGCTGTATTTGTACTGACATTAGATCACACACAGGTTGTTAGTCATTAGCATTCATCAGGCCACTTCTGAATGCAACTGGTTGCACTCAGAGAAAAAGGGGCTCAATACTTTTGCACACTGCACTTTTCAGTTTTTTGTTTGTAAAAAATGTTTTGAATCATGCATAATTTTCTTTCCACTTCACAATTGTAACCACTTTGTGTTGGTCTTTCACATTAAATTCCAGTGAAATATATTTATGTTTGTGGTTATAATGTGACAAAATATGGAAAAGTTCAAGGGGTATGAATACTTGAATACTGTTGCAAGCCACTGTAATAAGATGTTAAAACTGTCGCAGTGAAGATGCTGTCCCCCCCACCCCCAGGGGGCCCTTCAGAGTGCTCTTTGTCACTGATTCTCCAACTCTCTGAAACTCCGCCCCCTCACACATTTTCCCTCGTGGTTTTTGTGTGTCTGCCACGTCCCTCCAAACTCTCTCGCAGCTGTCCATTTAGACTGAGATCATCTTCACCATCATCAGACCATTCAGCAAGCTGGTAAAGATCCAAACGCACCCAAACCACGCCAGCAAATTCTTCCCATCCCTGTATCTCTGTATTTGATTCATTTTAAGACTGCTCCCAGACCCCGAGGGGACTCATTAGAGACTGAGAGACAGATTTTGTTGGCTTTGTTAAGCTGCTGAGTTATGAGGCCCCAGCTGTAATACAAAAGTATCACACTTTTCTGGTAATTGTGTCTGTTTACTTGTGTTTGGTATATCTAGTAATCCTAAAACTGGACTCTATATGTGAACACCTTCTCTGCAGGAAATGCTTCAAACCTGTATTTCCTTGCTGGAAATGGTTTAGCTGAGGAGGCAGGAAACATGACGACTGTTTGCTGCAGTTTGCTGATGCTGGTGCGGTCCAGCATCCATCACAGGCATTTTACTATAGCGCTGGCAGCAGTGAAAATGATTTGCTGTGGTGGCCTGGTGTGATAATGTGTTCCCATTCAAACAATCAAAGCTAAATATACACTGAATATTAAGATAGCTCATGAACGACATAAATGACAATTCAAGGCAGCGCCTGGCTCACAGGTCTGCGGCTCATCTGAAACTCTGGAAGAGCATCAGGTGAATAACTGCTGAAATGATGACGCCCATCACAGATATTAAAATGTATCTGTTTAAATATTATTTGACTATTTTAAATTTGAACCAGTGCCTGACGGTCCACAAACCTGCTTTTTGTCTGACATCAGTTGTCTCGTTTTTTAAAGATGCAGCTCAGTGTCAGAGCTGAGGCTGGTCCTTCTAACTCCTGCGGGACGTTCAGTAAACGGTGCACAGCAGCCTGAACCGCTTGACTGCAGGGGGTGGGGCAGATGTATGCGGCTGAGGATGAGCATGTGTGTGTCCAGTCTGTGTGCGGATGATATTGACAGTATACTGACAGGATGTTGATTATCCAGCCTGTGGGAGGCTGAGGCCTGTCTGGACGTCAGGTGGGAGTCACAGCACAGAGGAGTGATGAGACAATCATACAGAGAGGGAGAGGAGGGCATGTGTCAAGCCCAGAGGATGAAGACTATAAGCTGTCTGTCTCAGCTGACGTGGACACAGTACGAGCCAGGTCCGATTAGCTGCAGCAGTGCGACGGCATGCGACGCGAGAACACGTGCACAGGACATACGTGAACTTCAGAAACAGGCTGTAACACCTGTAACACACCTGTAACACACCTGGGCTCTCGTGTGATGTACTAAAGAGAAAGATTACAACATCCCCGCAGATCTGTGAGGCATTTTATATTCATCAGCTCTTTGTTCTGTTTCACAGCCAGTGTTTGATATGATGATGCACATCGAGCCCCTTTACATACAAGAGCTTTAGTATTTCTATAAATCCTTTCTTATGTTTTTTCATTTTTTAACGTTCCCCCATCGGGGTTCAGATCTGCTGAAATGAGCATCTTCTATTATTTGTATAATGTTTAATTATGCATTAGGCTGTGGTGGGTGCATTTAAAAAATGCAAGTAAAATGCTCATTAAATTTGCATAAGTGACAACATTTAAAATGAGTACAAATACGTAGGCTGAAGTCCATTTACCACCCATACATGAAAGGGTCTGCGCGCCGTAAGGGGCCATATTAACTTTATTTATTTCATTTTCAAAGTTCTAAAACTTGAACATATTCAAACATCCAGATTCAGCCTGATCTGAAGCTTTTACCTCCGTGAGAAAACCTGCGATGTTAAGAAGATGTTTCACTACAGCGGGTCTCTTCCTTCGTTCTGCCAGTTTGTTCTCTTTCCTGCATTCATGCAGACAGAGGTGGGGGTCTCACTGAAGTCACTATCAGTGCTGCCCCTCCAGTGCACGAAGCTTTCGGGGAATAAATCAGTCCCTGCAGTGGAAACGTGCTCCTACAAAGGAAGCTTTCCAGTCCCCGAGAAAATTTCTTGGGGTCAAAGTGAAACCTTGTTCACAAAAGTTGAACTATTAAGGGGAATGTCAATAAAGAGAATATTTTTATTTATGCAATATTGTGCAAATTTGAAAACTGTTTTTAACAGAAAATAGTCAGAGGATGACATCAGATGCTGAAACTGTGAACTGAGAGTTTTTTTGGAAAATATCTGCTTATATTGAAAATGATAAATAAATAATAACAACAATAAAGTCTGCAAACATTAAAAATCTGCACATCTGCCATTGAAATAACTTAATTAGTGATATGATTAGGTCCAATAAGAGCAGGTCCTCAGGCAGCACTGCATTAAAAACAGACCTGACTGTGTGGCTGAAATCAGCACACAGGCTCAGGATCACCATCCAGACATGAACTTCAGACTCTACCACACAAAGAACAAAGAAACACCACCAGCTTCTCTGACATGAGCTCATGGAAGATGGACTGAGGCTGAGAGGAAAGCTGTCCTGTGTGACCAATCAGAACCTGGGATTCTGTCTGAAATCCTCCCAGCTGAAGAGGAGCGGGACCATCCAGCTAGTTCAAAGCAGCATGCCTGATGGTACTGAAGTGCAGATTTCCAGCTTTGATTAATGTAATTTAACAAAAAGTATTACAATAACTGTTGATGAATTATAGACTTTGGTAACGCTTTCTTTTACGGCCCGCCCTTAGGCCGTAACTACGTGTAATTTACAGGGATTTATCCTGTAAGTAAATTTAAGTTATGTGTACTTAGGCTGTATTATTTTTAATTAGGCCATAATTATTATTAATAAGGCTGAAATATTTTTAATGAGGCTGAATTATTTTTTAATAAGGCTGAATTATTTTTAATAAGGCTGAATTATTTTTTTAATAAGGCTGAATTATTTTTAATAAGGTTGAATTATTTTTAATAAGGCTGAATTATTTTTAATAAGGCTGAATTATTTTTTAATAAGCCTGAATTATTTTTAATAAGGCTCAATTATTTTTAATAAGGCTGAATTATTTTTAATAAGGCTGAATTATTTTTTAATAAGCCTGAATTATTTTTAATAAGGCTGAATTATTTTTAATAAGGTTGAATTATTTTTAATAAGGTTGAATTATTTTTAATGAGGCTGAATTATTTTTTAATAAGGCTGAATTATTTTTAATGAAGCTGAATTATTTTTAATAAGGCTGAATTATTTTTAATAAGGCTGAATTATTTTTTAATAAGGCTGAATTATTTTTAATAAGGCTCAATTATTTTTAATAAGGTTGAATTATTTTTAATAAGGCCGTAATTATTTTTAATAAGGCTGAATTATTTTTTAATAAGGCTGAATTATTTTTAATGAAGCTGAATTATTTTTTAATAAGGCTGAATTATTTTTAATAAGGCTGAATTAGTGGGCGCTCACCCACGCCACCTAGTGGACGCGGGAGACGTTCGGCAGCTGAACGATGTGAGGTACGGGTAGCCTGCTGGGCTGACAGCATCAAGGTGAGCCCAGGAATCTCCCGTCAGAGACAGCCTCCGTGCCACGGGTCAATGCGCCGGGTGCAAGGGCCTAATCATCACTGCTTGCAGCTTTAATTTCTTTTTTTAAATATTTTTATTAATATTAATTGTACAGAACTGATCATAATGTCATCAACACGACTCAGGGAATCAAATCAAAACACAAAGCACAAGAGATGGCATAAAACAGGAAGTGAGAAGACGGATACACAAATGCAAACTTGACACCACATAAAGAGGATGCAGACTAGACACAACAACAACGAGAAATAAACAAAGGAAACCCCACACAGAGAGGAAATACTATGGGATGGAACACAGGGAGAACTAAGGCATAAAGCAATGGGAACTACCTAGGACTACAGAAGGGGAACAAATGAAATATAACAAAACAGTAACAATTAGGGTAACATAACTATAAAAGACCGTAAACTAAGAAACAAGGGGTCACACCCAGGACCATGGCAAAGTTTTCCCAGAAAAATGGGAGGACTGTATTTTTATCGTAGGTACACTTTGACTGTGAGAGACATAATCTAAAAAAAAAATTTTTAAAAACACATTTTCTCAATTTTGAAAATTAATTTGCATTTTATTGCATGAAATAAGTAGTTGATGACCTATCAACCTGCAAGAATTCTGTCTCTAAGAATAGAATTGTTCTTAGAGGGTACATCCCTGTAAAATACTTAGTCAAAGTAGTATGGCCTTAGTCTAAATAATACAGCCTTAGTCTAAATAATACAGCCTTAGTCTAAATAATACAGCCTTATTAAAAAAAATTCATCCCTATTAAAAATAATTCAACCTTATTAAAAATAATTCAGCCTTTTTAAAAAATAATTCAGCTTCATTAAAAATAATTCAGCCTTATTAAAAATAATTCAGCCTTGTTAAAAATAATTCAACCTTATTAAAAATAATTCAGTCTTATTAAAAATAATTACGGCCTAATTAAAAATAGTACAGCCTAATTACACATAACTTAAATTTACTTACAGGATAAATCCCTGTAAATTATGCGTAGTTATGGCCTAAGGGCGGGCCATAAAAGAAAGCGTTACCGAGACTTTTTTATACACAGTTCCCCATTTTCAGAGGCTTAATTGGACAACTGACTGATGAGCAGTTTCCTGGCCCAGTGAGGCCGTTTTATTCCACGATTAATTAGGCAGACAAAAGGACAGATGACCCCCCCTCCCTGAGCCTGGTTCTGCTGGAGGTTTCTTCCTCTTAAAAGGGAGTTTTTCCTTCCCACTGTCACCAAGTGCTGCTCATAGGGGGTCGTCTTATTGTTGTGGTTTCTTTCAGTCTGAGAGCACTTCTCTCTCAGACTGCTGGCTTACTTGTGGTTCCTAGGATACTTAAGAGTATAATGGGAGGCAGAGCCTTCAGCTTTCAGGCGCCTCTTCTGTGGAACCAGCTCCCAGCTTGGATTCAGGAGACAGACACCCTCTCTATTTTTAAGATTAGGCTTAAAACTTTCCTTTATGATAAAGCTTATAGTTAGGGCTGGATCAGGTGACCCTGAACCATCCCTTAGTTATGCTGCTATAGGCCTAGTCTGCTGGGGGGTTCACATAATGCACTGTTTCTCATTCACCTTATTTACTTTGTTTATACTCCACTCTGCATTTAATCATTAATTGATATTAATCTCTGGCTCTCTTCCACAGCATGTCTTTTCTCTCCCCTCAGCCCAACCGGTCACAGCAGATGACCCCCCCTCCCTGAGCCTGGTTCTGATGGAGGTTTCTTCCTGTTAAAGGGAGTTTTTCCTTCCCACTGTCACCAAGTGCTGCTCATAGGGGGTCGTTTTGACTGTTGGGTTTTCTCTGTATTATTGTAGGGTCTTTACCCACAATACAAAGCGCCTTGAGGCGACTGTTTGTTGTGATTTGGCGCTATATAAATAAAATTGAATTGAATTGAATTGAATTTCTAATATTGCAGTATCTTTAATTACAATATGACATACCTCATTGCTGTGAATTGGAACTACATAAATCAAATTGAATTGAACTGCTGTTTTTATAGTAGAGATTAATGTAGGGCACATTAAGAGGTGGTCCTGGCTCTGAATTCCCCCACAAACACTAATCATACTCAGTTGTCCTTCACCAACTAATTGACTTTTAATTAATCCCCTTGGTATTTGGAATAGCACAGGCCTTAGCTAAAGGGGTTGTAAGGTGAACACCTGCATCATGGAAGGAATGGATAGACCTTCCACTACCCTGGAAATGTGGCATATCAAAGAATATGAGGAAGTTGTGGTCTCCACAAAGCATCAGCTTCTCCACAGAAAAAACATCCATTCTTGCAGATGAAAACAAATAGAGCGCAGTGTATTTAAGGCTTCCAGATTTTTACTTTGACAGCCAAGATGGTGATTTTCAGTGAATGGTTTGTCAGCACTGCTTTAACTGAAAAAGCATGATGTTGGGAACTAAAAGAGTTCTGATACAGATGAAGATGCAGGTGCACAAATATCCTGATAGCAAGTCATGAGCAGATAATCTATCACAGCTACAATGGAGACTTTAGTTAAAATGGTACATGTCAGATTGAAAGAGGTAGGGCTTCTTCTGAGAGGCAGCAGTCTGATAGCTAATGACCAATTTGCTCCTGTCAGAACTCAAAGCTGGAAACTATTCTTTGGTAAATCTCAAAAGCAACAAACTGCTCAATGTTAAAGGATTAAAGGTAGGCAGAGAGGAAGTGGATAACCCAGTGAGAAAATTACAGCTTCTTCAAAAGTTAGAGAAGAAAGATTTTTTTCCCTACAGGAGACCTGATCTGCTCATTTAGAGCTGAGTGTTTTTATTCTGGATAAATAGCATAATTCACAGATTAAAATAAATTATTGTTCTGTTTTGCAGCCATTAAGCATACTCAGATGATAACCAGTGGTTTCAAGGTTACTCTGATGTTTAGCTTCATGCAACCAAAGTCTGCTCATAATTGCTCTACAACTCAAAACCAGGAAGTTTGTACAACTCAAAACCAGGAAGTTTGTGGTATAGAAAAATGTGTCCCGTCTTCATATCTGTCTAATTTGGCTTTTTTTTCTTTTTTTTTAATGCTGAATGCCCTTCCTGAACCCCAAAGGGATTTGTGTCTCTTCCCAGGACACAGAAATCCATTACACATAACAGCTGTATGGGGAAGGATGTTTCTAAAACTCAGCTGTTTAAATACAGTTTGCATTATTAGGGGTGTGGCCTCTGTGACTGACAGGTGGATGGTGACACAGGTGGCTGTAGCTGCTAGCTGTCTGTTAGGCTTCCCCTCAGCTAACTGGACTGTGGACCGTGTTTGTGCTGTTGGAGCCTTTTGGAGCATTTTTAATGCAATTATCTGACCAATAATATGGCTGCTGTGGCTTCATTGGACTAACAGACCATTCAAGAAGGCGGAGCTCCAGTTTGCTGAGTGAGATTCAAGGATGTTATTTGGTTGTTACTGATCAGCAGGTATCTGTGTGTGTGTGTGTGTGTGTGTGTGCATGCAGACTGATAACCGAGCTAGCTAGCATTAGCTGAAAGCTTAGTGCTCCACCCTCTGGTCCAAATATGTGCAAAACTAGATGGTGAAGGCTGCAAAGGTAACCTCCGGGGGTTTAATGTGATCATTCAGCTTCTCCTTCCATATTTCTGAACTGTGTCTCAGACCTACTCTCTAATGTTTACCTTTAGCAACCAAAGCACTGACTCACTAAATCAGCTGTATGTTTATGAATATTTGTATTTGTTTGCATCACTTCATACACGTACACAGCCGTACTTAGTTTACTACATGCAACATGGTGAATGAGTAGAGGCAGAGGCTGGTGAAGGTGTGCAGGGAGATTATCGTGTGTGGGAGGCGGGATGAAGGATGAACAGGGAATTCTGAAGACTGTGATGAAGGGCACAGAGAGAGGATAGAGCAACAGACAGCAAAAGAGATAAAGAGTAGTGATGGACAAGTCTCATCCTTTCTCTGACGGCTTCATCAATAGCCTGAGGACACACACACACACACACACACACAGATCCATCTCCTGTGATTGACAGCTAGCAGGTGCTGGGTGAATGAAGTTGTCAGGCTGCTGCTGATCAGCTGTGCGTCGCTGTAACAGCAGCTGAAGGCTCAGCTTGATGCTTCGCTGCTTCTGAAGGTGAGCTCTTGTTTTGTTGAATATGTGTTTCTGTTTGTGTGAAGGAGGCTTTAGGATTAAATAACAGTTTTATTTTCTATACTTTTATTTCTCTTCTGGACGATTCTGTTACATTTTATTATAAAAATAAAGCTATCTTTGGGATGGGCAGCAGTGTGTAGGAGGGTGCTGGGAAATAAGGATGAATAATAAAAGGTGAGATTTTCTCACATGGTGGTCTCCAGTCACCACTGTGTCACGGTGAAGGCTTTATAATGCCTGGCCCGAGGGCAGATGACCTTTTGACTCTGACAAAGTAACACACACTGATGAGTTGAATTGAAACCTGACACACACAGAGCTGACTTCAGTTAAACTCTGTGAATGCAGCAGTTTACAATAAGTCCGGCTGCTGTGCCCACGAGTTTTACTCTCACATACAGTTTGATGTTTCTTGTATTAGGGTATATACCTGCACCAATAAATGAAGAACTTTGTAATATTCACAAATACAAATCATGAACAAAAGCATGGACAAACAGCGAATGATGAGTGTTTATGAACAGACGTGTGGCTGTAACTAAGCTATGAGAATGAATCACAGCTCTTGGACATGAATGAAGGCTTGTGTGTGTCTGCTGTGGAAACCACGGAAAGCTGTTAAAGTCTGTCCGTCATAAAAAAGGACAGACGTTCATCCATCAGCAGAGATCTGAGAAGTGTCGCATTCATCACAGAACAAGGTTGTTTGCACACATTAAGGGAACGCTCTCCGTTGCACTAAAACGTGCACGACTGTCTGTTTAACGGTTTTTCTGTGCTTGCTGGTAAGATTTCATGAAAAACGACTGCAAATGTGGAGAAGAGGTGGAGCAAGGGCACAGGAAGATCCTCTTAGAACTTATTTTGGGTTGGATTCAGGTTACTTCTCACAGTGGAGGAAATACCACTGTGCTTACCCTCTAACTGTTGCTCTGCCTTCAATTCCACATGTCTCTGCATTGAATTTATCATCATCAACAAACATCTGTTCAGTCTCACCTGTGAAGCTGTTTCTGTTGAAACTCTTATCAAATTACTTGATTAGACAGACCAAGGAGGTCATGTGATTGGTTTGCTTGCTTTCTTTGTTATCAGGATTGCTTTAAAAGTTATGGATGGATTTTATCAGAGGTGGAGCTTGACCCAACTTTTTCGGTCGAGTGAGATGGGACATGACTGGATAGTTGGAGTCATAGCTTCACCAGCATACCACACTAAACTGCCAACAGTATTCACTCGTCTGCCTTCACACACACATGAACCTGAGTAACATCCATTCTTAATCTAGAGGGTCTAATATGATGTGGGCCCACCCTTTGCAGCTACAACAGCTTCAACTCTTCTGGGAAGTCTTTCCACAGGTTTAGGAGTGTTTATGGGAATTTCTGACCGTTCTTCCAGAAGCTCATCTGTGAGGTCAGACACTGATGTTGGAGAGAAGGCCTGGCTCACAGTCTCCGCTCTAATCCATCTCAAAGGTGTTCTATCAGGCTGAGGTCAGGACTCTGTGCAGGCCAGTCAAGTTCTTCCACACCAAACTGACTCATCCATGTCTTTATGGAGCTGCTTTGTGCACTGGTGTGCAGTCATGTTGGAACAGGAAGGGGCCATCCCCAAACTGTTCCCACAGAGTTGGAGCATCAAATTGTCCCAAATGTCTTGGTATGCTGAAGCATGAAGAGTTCCTTTGACTGGAACTAAGGGGCCGAGCCTGAAAAACACCCCCACACCATAACCCCCCCTCCACCAAACTTTACACAGTCAGACAGGTACCGTTCTCCTGGCAACCACCAAACCCAGACTCCTCCCTCTGATTGGCAGATGGAGAAGTGTGATTCATCCCTCCAGAGAACACATCTCCACTGCTCTAGAGTCCAGTGGCGGCGTGCTTTACACCACTGCATCAACACTTTACACCACTGCATCAACACTTTGCATTGAGCTTGGTGATGTAAGGCTTGGATGCAGCTGCCATGGAAACCCATTCATGAAGCTCTCACTGTTCTTGAGCTGATCTGAAGGTCACATGAAGGTTGGAGGTCTGTAGTGACTGACTCTGCAGAAAGTTGGTGACCTCTGTGCACTATGACCCTCAGCATCCTCTGACCCCACTGATTTTACGTGGCCTACCACTTCATGGCTGAGTTGCTGTTGTTCCCAATCACTTCCACTTTGTTATAATCCCACTAACAGCTGACTGTGGAATATTTAGCAGTGACTGGACTTGTTGCACAGGTATCATCCTATCACGGTACCACGCTGGAGTTCACTGAGCTCCTGATGTCACTGATGTCAAAGAGACTCAATGAAGAATTGGGAAACATTGCCTTCTCAAAAAAGGATCCAGGGATCCTAGAAGCAGTTCTTTCTTTGTCTTTGTGGTACCAGGGGCATGCTAAGATATATAGACACATTTCCTTGAACTTCTTCCCAAACTTTGCTTGAGATAGCTTCTGTTCCTCTCCCGTCTGCTCCGCTTCCCTTTTTTCTTGTTTAGTGTCACCTCATTGCTTTTTCTCTCCTTTTCCCATGTTGTCACATACTATTTTTCTTTGTATTATTCAGACCTCCTTTATTTCTTCCTAATTTCCTCCATTCCTTCCTTAGCCTTTAGTTTATTACTCCTGTCTATGTTAGCTACCTCATATTTTCTTCATTTACTCTTTTACTTTCCTTCTCTTCATTCTTCCTTTTCCCATTTACATCCTGTTATGCCCTTTCTCCACCCTCTCCCCCTACTCTCTGCCTCTAATTGGGCTGTGAAGAGTTAACGTTGAGATATGATATCCATTCTGTTGCCTCCAGATATCTGTTAAAAAGGCACAGGCAGCACTCTCTATCACAGCTCACATGCCAGATGTTGCTTGCATCTCCTCTCATTGCAGATGTAATGGGCCTGAATGCTGCAGTTTGTGACTTCACTGGCATCCATCCTGTGCGATGCAGCACCAGAGGAAAAACAAGAGTGAGAGGGAGAGATGTAATTATCCTCCATTATCACTAAGTCTTTATTTCCCCCAGCAGAAGAAGGAAAGCTCGTGCAGAAATGACAGCTATCAAAGTAAAGATGGGCGTTCTGTTTCAGACTGAAGATTTGCTGCAGTGTCACTGTTTGGCTCAGTGACGGCTGTGTGTGTGTGTGTGTGTGTGTGTGTGTGTGTGTGTGTGTGTGTGTGTGTGTGTGTGTGTGTGTGTGTGTGTGTGTGTGGTTTCTGGATGGTGGTAAATACAAAGGCATTTTTTTTATTATTTTTTGTAGCTTTATTTGATAGGTTACAGTGGAAAGAGTGATGGGGGAAGACACACAGTACATGGCCACAGGTCAGGACACAAACCCAGGCTGCCTGCACCGCCAAACAGCGTACACGGTCGCCTGCTCATCCGCTGAGCCACCGTGGCCCCCAGTACAGCTACATTTTTGAACTAAAACTGAGAAAAAACTTAAAAGATCTTCTTTGTTTTGTGTGAATATTATTTATATCTCTTTGGTGGAAGGTGGCGTGCCTACAGTCTGTGTAAAATCAGTGATGTATCACGGTCAGTCCCGCTTCACTGATGTGGATACTTGTTCATGATCGTGGGACTAAAGTCTGTGTGAAGAGTTAACCAGCATCATCTTAGTGCTGTGCTGAGGGTGGTCATCCTCCTGGATGACCGAGGTGTTCCTGCAGTTTTATCAGGTACACTGATGTAATCAGTCCTATGATTTAGTGTTTCTGTTTGCTGTGTGTGTCCAGTGACCAGTTCATGAAAGAGACGAATTCTTCTGTGTTTGGACTGTTAGGCGTGTGCTTCCATCAGTCTCGTCTTTAATGGGCAGGCTGGGTGGTGGTTGTGTTGAGTCCCTCCTGTTCTTCTCCTGAAAGAGTTAGCACTCTGCGCTAAGGTTAGCTGGATAATGATGGGCCTAGATTAAGACCATGCCCGCACTCCTGTACAATAAGAGTGTTTTTGTTTTCCCAAAGTAATTACAGTAATTTCATCTCTCTCTGTTATCATTTTTTGAGCCTGCAAACATTGAGAGTACCTCAGCACAAAGTCTCTGTGAAAGGTTAGGGAGTGTTGTTGTTGAAGCCTAAGCAGCAGCATTTGATACCCCAAGGTATTAAATATCTGTTTGTCATGCACGACCTCAGCTGCAGCAGACGACGAATAAATCTCTCCGTCCGCGTCGCTGTTATTCCGCTTCACATTTGATCTCGGAGGATGTGGTCACAGACAATCAAAATCATAATTATGGATACAGTGCAGCAAGGGGGATGTTTTAAAAACGGTTCTGAGGTGACCAGCATTCATCTATTTATTTTTATAGGGGTCTCAGCTCGAGCAACAAACTTGATTTATTTCTCTCTGCTTTTAAGGGTGCAAGACCCAGACATTCAGAAATGAAGTGGAACGCTGCTAAGAATTTCAAATGCACTTTTAATACATCCCCCTCATATTGACGTTTAGGTGGGAATCCGTCTTTTTTATTTCTGTCATTTCTAGCAGAGTGTTGGAGAGTGTGTGTGTGTGTGTGTGTGTGTGTGTGTGTGTGTGTGTGTGTGTGTGTGTGTGTGTGTGTGTGTGTGTGTGTGTGTGTGTGTGTGGCAACATTTATTTCCCCTCATCGTCTGCTGAGAGTGAGTGGGGAGGTGTGGGGAGGGTGGAAGTGTAATGGTAATCATTTTTTTGTGACTGCGCCCAGGGTCTGAAGTGGCTGTTGCAGAGGACTTTTAGATTGATCTTACAGCATGCATATACACACACACACACACACACACACACACACCCTGAAGAAGATATGCTATATGGATCGCATCCATCCCCCTCTGCTTGCCCTCCCTCCATGCTGCCATTTGATTAATGATCCAAATATGTGAATAAAAATATCAAAACAACTCGTCAAACCCAGGGGTTCCAGAGATGAAACAGCTTAAGGACGAAACTACAGAATAATGAGACAAACATACACATATATATATTTTGTGAACATTACATTTGTAGCCTTGTTTTTAATTTCCATCTCTGATATTTATTTTTCCTCCCAGATGTGGGGTAATTATGGGAAAAGAGTGAGCCTTCGACGCCACATGTGACAGAGTAAAGAAGTGATTGTTGAGTGTTTTTGTTGTGGGGTGTGTTTGAGTTAAAGTAAAGGGGTGAGGTGCACCGTTTAGATGTTTTTATGTATGTGAAGCATCCCGGTGAGTGCGTGGATGCTTAATTCACAGTGGTGATGCTATCAGCCCGTCTTCTAACACAGCAGGCCACTAATTGACATTTTCATTAACAGCAAATTTATGTTCCTATTTCTGTCTGCGATAATGACCATTTCCCAAGCAGTGCTATGGGCTCTGCTAATGGACATGGAATAAAGGCAGAAACTTGTTTAATTATGATGGGAGAAAGAGGCCGTGCTCACTCTGCTGCTTTGTGGTGCAAGTCAGGAGGTGGGTGGGGCTGACTGCTAGAGGTAAAAGGAGTGACGTCACACATCACACTCCACATAACACACCTGATGAAGCACATCAGTCAGATAAAATCCAGTAAATGATGGGTCTGAACTGAATGTGGGCAACACAAATTCCTCTTCATCACTCTGATATTTCAGACTTCTCCACACAGCTGATTGAAGATCAGTGACCGTAGCTGGGGCTGACCCTCAGGAACATCAGGGATTCTCCCAGGTGGCTGCTAAAAGCCCAGCAACAGTTTATTAACTCACTGACTAACTGGATTAACTGGATCATTCATTATTGTGCATCTCATGGGTTAAAGTTTCACCCTACAGCCACCTTTAGATAGGGAGACATGAAATCATCACCAAAAGGTAATCTCTGTGTTTGTGTACATGGAGGAGAAGCTGCTGAAGCTCAGTTTCAGTTCAATTTAATTTATTTATAAAGCGCCAAATCACAACAAACAGTCGCCTCAAGGCGCTTTATACTGTAAGGTAAAGACCCTACAATAATACAGAGAAACCCACCAGTCAAAACGACCCCCTATGAGCAGCACTTGGTGACAGTGGGAAGGAAAAACTCCCTTTAACAGGAAGAAACCTCCATCAGAACCAGGCTCAGGGAGGGGGGGTCATCTGCTGTGACCAGCTGTAGGTGAGGGGAGGGAGACAGGATTTCTATCTAACATTTACACTCCAATGAACGCATCGGGAGCCACTCAGAGTTCAGTATCTTGCCCAAGGATACTTTGGCATGAAGACTGGAGCAGCCAGGGATCGAACCACCAACCTTCTGATTAGCAGATGACCTGCTCTACAGCCACCCCATCTATGTGAACATGAATGTTTTATACACACTTCATTCAGTCCAGAGATGCTCTGTGTGTGTGTGTGTGTGTGTGTGTGTGTGTGTGTGTGTGTGTGTGTGTGTGTGTGTGTGTGTGTGTGTGTGTGTGTGTGTGTGTGTGTATGCATGCTGTAAGATCAATCTAAAAGTCCTCTGCAACAGCCAGTGTGTGTGTGCTGATGTCAACATAGGCAGTGTATTAGGCATCATCCACATTCATGGTGGTGATGATTCCATTTGCAGGCCCACTCGGCCTTTTTGATGGTCTGTGATGGAAACAGGCAGCACCTGCAGGATGGTGTGACTGCATCTTTCTATCATCAGTCCACACTAGACTGTTTTAATATGATTAAAGAGTAAAGCGAGCTGAGAAAGAAAGTGTGACTGTTCATCTTTCATTTTCTTCTGGTTATCTGAAGTCGTGGGGGCAGAAAGTGAAGCATCAGAAACATGTGGTTGGGTTTTGTTGCTGCATTTGGTAACCTGTGGTATGAACAGCAGTTTTTTATGGACATGATGAAATAAGGAAGTCTCAACATCATGGCTAAAGATGGAAGTGGAAATCATGCAGAAGTTCACAATGACTGAGACTCATAAAGATGGAGCATGTGAACAGAAAGCTTAATAAATCTGATGAGGATCATGTGTCTGCAGATTTCTGCCTTTACACACAGTTTGACTGCATTTTGTGCATCTGGAGTTCATAAAGAGGGGAGGGGATTAGAGACACACCTGGTTTCACCAGGTAGAGATTTAAGATGCTGTTGGGATGCTGATTTTTGTGTTTTTGTTCTCATGGGGGGTCATTCAGGAGCTCCTCCACATCAAAAGGAGCCAGTGGAGGTGGTTCAGGCATCTGACTAGGATGCCTCCTGCGCACCTCCTGGATGAGGTGTTCCAGGCATGTCCTATGGGGAGGAGGCCCCGGGGCAGACCCAGGACACACTGGAGAGATTATATCTCTCGGCTAGCCTGGGAATGCCTTGGGGTCCCCCCGGATGAGCTGGAGGAGGTGGCTGGGGAGAGGGAGGCTTGGGCTTCTCTGCTTAGGCTGCTGCCCCTGCAACCCGGATAAGCTGAAGAAAATGGATGGATGGATGGATGGATGGATGGTTGGATGGATGGATGGATAGATGGACGGACGGAAGGACGGAGGATGGACGATGGACAGACAGATGGATGGACGGATGGATGGATGGACGAACGGACGGACGGATGGATGGAAGGATGGATGGATGGATGGACGGATGGATGGATGGAAGGATGGACAGACGGATGGATGGACGGATGGATGGATGGACGGACGGACGGACGGATGGATGGAAGGATGGACAGACGGATGGATGGACGGATGGATGGATGGACGGACGGACGGACGGACGGATGGACGGACGTATGGATGGATGGACGGACGGACGGATGGATGGATGGATGGTTGGATGGTGTCCTTATGGCTTTGAGTGCGAGAGTCACACAGGAAGTGGAGCTGAGGTTATATTCAGTCCAGTCTGAAAGCATCCCTTCTTCACAGCTGGAATTGAAGAAGAAAACAAACCAGGAACCAAAGTGGTCACAATGGCCCAGTTTCCTGTACAGGGATTATGTCTAATCCTGGACTAAATACTTTTTCCTATTTTGGTCTTCACTGACTTTTTCCTTTTAGCGTAGGACCATGCTTAATCCATGACTGGGAAACCGGCTGAAAGGGTTTTCACACTTCTCTGTAGAACATCTCATCTTTTCTAACTGAAGTCTTGTGCTGCCACAGGGATCCAAAACAAACAAACAAATTGGAAACATCATCTGTCTGCAGTGGTGACATCACTTATGGCACATGCTGCTGTCTTTAAGGAAGTCAAACGGAGCCGAGGTGCTTTGTTATCGTTTTACCGGCTGCTTCACTCGTTTATTTTAAACCCGTTTACTCATTCGGGTGTCGAGAGCTTCTGCAGGTCAATCTTTACATCAATTCGATGTGATGGAAACAATTTTTCTTCCTGTTTTTATCATGAATAACAGGATGTTAAAGGTGCAGTCAGTAAACTTTTGAAGGCATTTAATAGAAAAAAGGATACTGTACATCTTCCACCCAACTGATGTATTCTCATAAACTTGATGTATTAAAAATACATAGAACAGGGCGCAGGTTTGTGGAAGCCTCCATGGTCCCTTTCTGGCTGCTCTTCACGTATGTCGCCGTCTCTAGTTACACCCGCAGTACGCCAAAGGTGGAGGAGAAGACTCGTAGGCGTTAGCCTGCTGTGGAGGACATTTAAATTTATGCCTGCTCCTTCAGACTCAAGATATGAAGCATCATACCTACGTTTTATGATCAGAGAAGGGGTCCTCTCCACCAAAGAAGCAAAGACGTGAAGGAAAGAGAACACGCCACCGGCATCTCAGGAAAATGGCATCCTCTTCCTCCTCACCTCGAGCCTCATCTCCTGAACTGCAGTCAGGGCTCTGACACACGGAAACGTGCGTACACATGCTTATTTAGGCGATCCATCAGTGCACATATCACCGGTTTTTATTCCACTGACAGTGAACATTAAACACTTTGGTTCTCTCTTGATCTTTTGCCACCAGGGAATCATCGATTCCCTTAAAAATCTGCAGTCCTCGAGGTTATGATCTTTGGTTTCAGGGAGAGTGGACGGCCTGTCCTGAGCCACACTGAGACGTGTCGTCTTTGTCTCCTGCTGAAATGATTTCACTGCGTGTAGCTGCATCTGAGGAGGCGCTGCTTGTTTGCACTTGTCTCAGCTCTAATGAGAAAACAGATATTAGAAATTAGTCTGATTCTGGAGACGAGGACAGAAAAATGTTCTTCTCTTTATTGTTGTCTTCTGGAGGCATCAGCCAGCCCAACACATTCATCTCACTTTATAAGAATGAGCTGGTTTCATGCCATGCACCTTATTCATGTAGCCACAATTATCCATAAATTAATAAAACCTGACTGGTTATTACTCGGAGAAAGGGGGAGCGAGAGGGGGAGACGGATGGAGAGAGAGGGAATATGAAGGGCTGTACAGTGAACAATCTCCGCATAATTAACAGGAAGATAAACAAAACATAAATTTGGATATTGCATTTATTTGGACTACCACTCAAATATGCGTGAACCACGTTATTTTAATTAAAAGATAAATCTATGTGACATGCTGCTTCCCAGTTAATTATTCAGTGCTGTACAATAAAAACAAAACCCATTAAATATGCCACGCACTCTATTTCTCCATTAACAGTAAAAAGCACTCATCCTGGGGACAACATTTCAAATTCAGCTGCTGCGCGGCATTTTCCCTATGTCTGTCTTTCATTGCAGATATTTTTACATCTCCTCAGACTTGTTTAAAGTGAGTGTTCACGTTTGAAATGCATCTAAGGTGTTCATTACACATTTCTACTGTACATTTGGATTTTTACAGGCTTTTAATCCTTTTTTTAATATAACAAATTTCATCAGTAACATCCGCAGGCACCAGAGGACCAATCCTGGGAAAAGCCCCGTTCTCCTCCATCTCTGGGCGTAGCAGCACAGCCGGCGCTGAGACTGTGGTGGATGAGACTGTCTGCTGAACGGCGTGGCCGCTCTGCTGCTAGCAGCACGGCTTCAGGGTTTGAAATGTTGCAGTGCTGCTTCAGCAGAAGTCAGTAGGTTTCTCCTTTCTGAACATTTGATTAAAAATGTGTTTTAGACCAAAAAGAAGTGTAAAAATGTCTCATTTTAATTCAGCATTGGAAAGGCCATTTTTATTTGGGCTAAAAAAAATCCTTTAATGGAGGAAAAGCCCTGATGGTGACTGCATGACTGAGGAACTTTTCCTCCAGGATGAGTTAACATTAAACACGCGCTTACTCAAACTGACCTTCTTGGAGATATGAGGAAGAATCCTCCAGGCTGAATCAGTGAAATAATGGTCAGTGAAATAATGGTCAGCACAGTGGGTAATGTTTCTTCCGGGGCTCAGTCCACCTGCCACCTTCCCGTTCCCCACCAGGGGGCCCGCTCCCCAGAATAATGAAAACAACTGTGTTAATACAAGGGCTACCACATTAACATAATTATCCAAAGCATCCATTTCCAACATGGGGAATGCTGAAAGTCCATATTAAGAAGCATGTGTAGTGGTGACTGGCACAATGACCCAAATGAGAAGAGTCTGAGCTGAGCCTGGGGCTGAGTTTAGTTTTTAACTTTTCTGTTTGCTTAGGCTTAGGCACTAAAACCTCTCAAAGAGATTTAAAGGAATCGCTGGCTTAAGACCAGGCCTAAGCCCCGCTGGCACTTCAGATGGATCCGAGCGTCAGTGTGTGAGCCCGCGGCTGCTCACTGAGGGCCTCATCTTTCCCAGCCTCCTCTGGATTTTGACTTTAGTCATGAACATAACACAGTAACTTTGTCCTGTAAGGCTTTAGAGAAGCACCAGGGTGCCTCAGTATATCCTCAAAGAGATGCTGTTGAGGGTGTAGACTGGCGTTTAGCGTTCTCAGCACCACCTTTCTCTGCTATTTTTGGTTCCCCTGGGTTCCCTATATACTCCCCTGTCGGGACCTTTATTTTTATTGCTCCTGATTTCAGATGTGATGGCTGAGTCAATAAGACCCGGCACTTTCAAGCAAACAGCATTCTGAATTCATATTTCTCCTTCTTAGGGTCCATTTTAAGACTTCTCTCTTTGATTTCAGTGAAACATTTGAGTGCTTCAGGTGTCTGCAGTCATTCCACAGTCAAAATGCTTCTTCATCTTCTTCAGTGGTGTGATTGATCTGAATGGTGTGAAGGGATCCACACTGAGAGGAAGTGATTCCCAGAGGTAGAGGTTTTATTGCAGAAAAACATCAGATAAATCTCACGGCTTCAAAGTACATCAGAACATCTAGAACGCAGGAAAACAGTCAAATGTTTGATACACCTCTTTAATAAGTTTCATCTTCTCTCTGACAGATGTGCAAGAATAAATAATGACCCAGGATATCTATTTCTTAAATACAAAGTTATCTACTGTGAATATAAGCTTATAGTTTGCAACAAAACCCCTCTCCTCACGTCTCCTCCTCTAGGCTAAAGAGCTCTTCTTCATTTAGGAATGTGGACAGTATACTACAGAAGTGCAGGGGGATATAAATGGTTCATCTTTTTCTTTTCTAGCACCAGCGATTATATGTGAACACACTGCATGTGCTACTTAAATAAGAAGCTTGACAGAGATCAAACAGCACAGGGACAATGGAATGGATTATTTTAGGATTACAGCAGTGGGGAAAATGGTGTATCGTTCTCAGGCGTGGACAAAGAGTCATAGAGGAGTGACAACAAATGGCGTTCTCCAGTGTCTGAAACCAGAAACGATTGCCTCATCTGAACATGATGATGAAAATGTTCAGATTCACAAACAGCTGCCAGAAACTGGAATGTGACGTTTTCCAAAACTTGTTTTTTTTCCCTGTTGACTTGACTGTGTGTGTGTGTGTGTGTGTGTGTGTGTGTGTGTGTGTGTGTGTGTGTGTGTGTGTGTGTGTGTGTGTGTGTGTGTGTGTGTGTGTGTGTGTGTGTAGCACATACACGTATACAAAGCTACAGCCACCAAGAACAAAGTAGTGCACTGAAACCTAAAGACTACATCACAGGTAAATGATCAGGATCTCAGTGAGACAGCAGTGACAGCTGACAATAGAAACCAAAGGAAATCAAACAGTTTCTGATTCACTGCTAACGCTGCAGCTTCTGTAGAGCCAAAGAGTCGGAGTCAAACCACCATCACCACTGTACTCTGAGCACCTTTTTACAACTTCCTTTTCCTTCTACACTTCCTTTTTCCTTCTTCACTTCCTTTTTCCTTATTTCTCTGCTTCCAGCTTTATCACTCCAGTCATACATGGGACTGTACTTGTCGTGTGTGTGTGTGTGTGTGTGTGTGTGTGTGTGTGTGTGTGTGTGTGTGTGTGTGTGTGTGTGTGTGTGTGTGTTGTACATTGTATTATCACAGTCAGATTATGTAAACCTGTATCCACTACTGGGGACACAGATACCTGTAATATGAATATGAATTGGTCACAAAGAGGTACACAGTGTGGCACCTAAAACCTCCTACTGATTGCTTTTTTCACTAGCAGGTTGCCATAGTTGCCCGTAGTTTGCATAAAAGATGCTGACTCATCTGCAAATACTTGCAACCTGCTCACCAGGCGGTAATGAAACAGAAAAGTGCAACAGACATGGTCTCTGTTGCACTTTTCTGTTTCATTTCATTGCCTTCAAAGTTGCACCTTCTGAAATATGTTGGCTGGAGAGGGACGACTTTTACTTTGAAGGCGAACATTCTTAGTTTGTGGTTTGTGTCGCTCTTTGACAGTTTCACTGTCGCTCAGTGTGTAAAAGGGTGAGTGCTTCCAGACATCTTTCACCCAGATTATTTGTGAGTGCAGCAACCTGCTAGTGACCAAAGCAATCACGGGGAGATTTTTGGTGCACATGAGCTGAAGTTGAACGCAGGTGTACCATTGTGTAATACCAGTTTGTACCACAAGGTGGTGCTGGGAGTAGATGTAACCTTTATTTAACTGTAGAAGGGTTTAAAGATGGACGTAGCTTTAGAGCCTGAAAATTGAAACCAATGTGAAAGTGTTTCAACACTGCTGTCTCTCAAATTGGTTCTAATTTTAACAATATGCCCAAATGCAGTACCTTAATGGCCCAGTGGGGGGCTGCGGCATCTGGCACTCCAAGCGGTTACACATGTGACTAACAGTGGCTGAGGGTCGGACTTTGGTGAGGCTGGAAGAAATGAATACAAGTCAGTTACTCCTCTGAAGTGATGAAAACAGAGCTGCGTGTGTGTGTGTGTGTGCGTGTGCATGTGTGTGCGTGTGTGTGCGTGTGTGTGCGTGTGTGTGTGTGTGCATGTGTGTGCGTGTGTGTGTGTGTGTGTGCATGTGTGTGCGTGTGTGTGTGTGTGTGTGTGTGTGCGTGTGTGTGTGTGTGTGTGTGTGTGTGTGCATGTGTGTGCGTGTGTGTGTGTGTGTGAGCCCTCCACTGTGTGTTTGGGACATATTGACTGTGTAAAAGTTCCGATCATTTCTCTTTATCAGAAAAACATTAACAACCTGAAGCGGCCGCCGTGACAGCGAGCACCATGCTTTCCTCCCCCCTCAGCCTGCAGTCACTCTCGCTGCCGGCACAGAAAGTACAGTGAAGGTCGATTCTTGTTTTGCCCTTAAAAACATGTAGTTTGACTTCAGAAGATCAAAACATTTGGTTTTCTGCTGCTTTCTCCCCCTGAGGACCGAAAGCCACAGAAAAAAGTGAAACCTGTTCATACAGAGAAGAACCGTTCCTATAGAAAAGGTAGCATAATCAGAGACATAAGGCAGGGTAAAATGAATGATCAGCTAATGTTTCATCTTCACGTGAGCTTTTATACGTGCACAACACAGCAGCTTCTCTCAGAAACCCCCTCAGCTCAGATCAGGGTCCAAACAGCAGCTCTCATTACAAAGCTGAACCGTCAGTGAGTCCCGGTCTTTGACGTGGAGCCTGTAAGCCAACCTCCAAACTGGGGCACAACCAACCTTAAGGTCAGCTAATGGCTGATTTAGACATGCTGCTGGTTGTTTCATGTTGTGTTTGTGAGAGAGAGTGAAGGGAAGGATGTGGGGGGGGACACGGGGGGCCCCAGTCAGCTGATGGGACTTATCCTGACCCTGTGGCGTGGCGTCCAGCGTCAGGTTACCGCTGTGTGCTGCTGAATTGATTTCCTCTGCCATGGCAGCTCCAGTCAGGCTGGCACCAGTGCCTTCCCCCACAAACTCTCCACCATCACCATCATCACACACACTCACACTGAGGTCGCCGTGGGGAAAATGGCAGCTCTGAGTCTCCTCCTCCATCATGGCTACAGTAACTCACAGATCAGTTTTTAGAGACAACGATGAGTTCTGAGCTGTCTGCACTGCTGAATCACCACAAATACACAAATTAATCATGTTTTCTTAGTAAGTGTTCACAGACGTCTAATAACACACACGTTTACTTTGCGTGGAAAGGAGCAGTCTGTCCACAGCACCATCACTCCTGCTCACACATCACACTGTTGCTTCCATCCGCTCCTGTCATTGGTTTGTTGGATGTGACATCATCAGAGATCTTCTCAGGGGCATCGCAGTCGGGGCGAGAGCGTTTGAAGCGCCTGTCGGGGTAGCGGCTGTTGTCGAACGGCATGCGATGCACGCACAGCACATGCGTCTTCAGGTTGCCCTTCTGTGAGGCACTGTAGGGGCAGTAACTGCACTTGAAAGGTCTCTGGCCTGGAAAGAGAAGAGAGGAAATACCAGAAACATTTTAATCTCAAACAGGAAGTCACTCTAGAGACGGACCCCAATTACAGGCAGTCTGCTGTAGGCAGATGAACACACAACATGTGTGTCATTCTGCACAACAGCAATACTGGTGTGTGGAGTCAGACGTGTCTGCTTGTTTGGCGCTCTGATGGGAGGAGCGAGACACACTGATCTGGACTGATTTCATGCGGCTGTACACCGTAACCAAAGTGAGCTTCAGGGCACGAACTGATGGGCGGACGTTCTCCTGCAGGGTTCTCTGGTAGAGCAGAATTCATGGTTCCATCAGTGACAGCAAAGCAGCCCCACACCATCACACCACCACCACCATGTCTGACTGTTGGTTGATGTTCTCTTTATGAAATGCTGTGTTAGTTTATGCAGATGTAACGGGACTCAAACCTTCCAGAAAGTTCCTGTGAAGGTTCCCACTGTTCCAGGTTTTCTCCATGTGTGGGTAACGACTCTCACTGTGGTTCTCTGGAGTCCCAAAGCCTTAGAAATGTCTCTGTAACCCATTCAGACTGATAGATGTCAGAGACTTTGTTCCTCAGCTTTAGATCATAGCATGATGAGTAGGGATGGGAATTGAGAACCGGTTCTTGTAGGGAACCGGTTTCATTGACATGAGTATGCATTTACGTGATTACATCACACACGCGCCTTATTTGGTTCGGATTCTATCCAACAGCGTGAAGACAGAAGCGTCAGGATAAAAATCATTACAGAATTACCTTCACAGTGTTTCAGCTGTTTTACTGCAGTCTGTGCACACGCAGCAAGCGCTAAAAGGCGGAGCCGTTACCGAGACAGTGAGCTCGGATGGAGCAAAAAGAAACGTTTTTCTAGCGTCCAAAGCAGCAGCGCTTTTTCCTGTAACCACCGTTAAACCTTTACTTTGAAACAGCTGGAGGTCCTTCATCAGTCACCTGATCAGGAAGTGAAGAACAGAGAACTTTGTAGCTGCTCCATCCACCCTGTTTGTTTCACACAGCAAAAAAACTGCAGTATGGAAGTTAAAATACGCAGATGGATTGTTAATACGAAAAAAGTATTTCTAATCAGATCACTCGATTAATCAATGGTATAATCGATAATTGCAACCCTGTTTTGCTGTACTGCTTTCACTATACTGTATGAAATATCTCCATCTCCTGTAACATTTAGCTGATGAGGACTGCCAGAGTCTGGCTGGCTCAGAGGTTCTCACACACCTTGCAGTTATATTAATTAAGAGTACTAATTTTGAAAGAGGAATTCTTATTTTTTTATACAAGTTTTAATTTTGTTACATGTTGTATAAGCGCTTTGAGTGCTCATACTGAGTAGAAAAGCGCTATATAAGAACTAGTCCATTTACCATTCTACTTTACATTAAAAAGAGTTCATGCAAACCAACCCGTGTGTGGTACATTTTATTCACTAACCCAATGAGAATCGATAAGAGAATCGATAATGGAATTGGAATCGCTAAATTCTTATCAATTCCCATCCCTAATGATGAGCTGCTGTCTGAGGCCTTTCAGCCTGCTTCACTTTGTCAGACAGCTTCTGTTTCAGGGACTTCTTGATTCAGCAGGTCTGCAGTGATCAGGTCTGAGTGTGGCAGTGAGACTGAGCCCAGCTTTCCAAAAAATGTGGTTCATCAGTTAATTCATGATTTAACAACGGTTTAAAAACAGAAAATATTCTGTGGACTGACGAGACAGAAGCTGAACTTTCTGGAAGGTTTGAGTCCCGTTACATCTGCAGAAACTAACACAGCATTTCATAAAGAGAACATCAGCCAACAGTCAGACGTGGTGGTGGTGGTGTGATGGTGTGGGGCTGCTTTGCTGTCATTGAAGGAACCATGAATTCTGCTTTACCAGAGACCCCCGAAGGAGAACGTCCGCCCATCAGTTCATGTCCTGAAGCTCACTTTGGTTGCGCAGCAGGACGATGATCAGAAACACAGCAGCAGGTCCACCTCTGAAACCCTAAGTGAAGGTTTGGAGCGGTCTGGTCCAAGTCTGGACTCAAATCAGATGCTTTGACCTTTTTAATGGCGCTGTAGGTGTTTAACCTGGTAACACCCATCAGGTCACTCGTGAGCCATTTAAGATTCAAGTTCATACCAAAGAGGCAAATATCCAGAGACTACAGAGTCAGTGTTTTTCCCTTCAACTGAAACCTCAAACCTTCATCTGGGTCTTTCTGTTAAATTCTCTAAAGAGGAGTGGATGTTACTGAGCTACCCCGATTCTTCTGTAGGTGCACCATCAGCACCCTGCAGATGTTAAAAAGCTAAGAGTGTGTTAAAGTCAGATTTCTCAGAGGTTTGGAGAGAGGAAGAAGACAAAGAGAAGGAAAGCATCACCTCCCTACTGAAACAAATCTGTTCTTAAAACATTAGCCAACACAGTCAGCGAGCCCCCACAAATTCATCTGAAGTAAACTTTTGCAGCTCCTCGAGTCGATATGCATCTTTTGAAGAGGCTGCATGTGTCTGGTCGCCTGAACACAATAGCGAGGCGGAACACAGCAAAGTATTTTTCTCCATCTCCCCTCCTCACACCAGCCCAGCACAAAATGTTCTCCCAAGATTGAATCTGATCATCACTGCAGCAAACACAATGGCCCTTAATAGCAGCAGCCGTTTGTTTGAGGGATGCCGATTACACCGCCATCATAACCCACTTCACTTAGCTCACTCACTCACTCACAGACAGAGAGGACGAAATGGAGAGGGAGGGGGAGGAAGAAGGGGAGAGACTTGGAGCCTCTGCAGCACTTTAGAATATTAATAACGGTACATTTGCTGTTACTCTCGTTTTCTTTTTTTTCTTTATCTCTTATTCAATTTGAGTTGCTCTAAATCAAATTAACATATGGGGTTTAAAAGAGGCGCTGGGATAGGTGCAGGGAATATCAATAGGTAAAAGGCCGGGATTAAAAGGAAACCATCTATTTGCAGCATACACTTTCACGTGGAGTTAGTACACACACACACACACACACACACAGAGGCATGATGTGAGGATACAACGAGCCAATGCGAGACTTTGTGTTTGGCAATCTGACGCAGGTTTTGGAGGCTCGCCGGCTTTCTGATATTACATTGTTTGCTTCAGAGCCAGACAAAGGGGATTGCTACAAGTTTGGAGGCTTTGGATGTTCCAGTTGTCTGAATTTCCAGATAAGCTCGTCGGCGGCACACAATGAAGGCCCCTTTTATTCATGTGCAGTTTAATTTCACACTCTCTTACATTACGTTAAGTCCGAGAGGCAGAATATCTCATCCCATTTTACACTTAGGGAGAGCGAAATATGCCCCCAAACAACTCAAGCCTTTTCTCCCATCTCCCTGCTTATTTACCGTTAGTCCTCGTGGACTTTAAAAATAAATACAAATCGAGCCGGGTTTATCTGCGGGAAGACGTCGAGGTGAAAGAGTGAGATTGTGGTTCGGAAAAGTTTGGAAGGGATGTATAAACTTAAGTTAGTGTCGAGATCGAAATGGACTTCTGCAGAGCCGCTCGGAGACAAACAGGCTGAACTTTGTTATGGATTAAAAATTAAGGAGCGCTTTGCTCTCCACACACACACACACACACACACACACACACACACACACACACACACACACACACACACACACACACACACACATTTGGGTGTTCAACAATCTGCATGCACAGCTACGTGCAGGGCCACAGATGCCATCATTAATCCACATCCTCAGCTCTCTGCCTCAGCACTTTTGCAGTGTGATCTGATGCATCCACCAGTCTGAACATTTAGATCTGATGTTTGATCCTGGCTCAAAAAGCGTGAGTGACAATGAGCCCATTGATTCAGTTCACTGACCCTCCAGATGTCGCAGCTGTTGGTTTTGCTGTACCTCTCAGTGTTCTAGAAATACTTCAGTCACAGCCTGGTTCAGAAACTTCAGCTGGAAACGGGCCAGCTAACTTCCTACTAAATTCTAACCCAGCTAAACCTCGTAAATCCTCTTTTTCATGGATGTTAAACTTTATTGTAACAGCTGGGAGAACAGCCACACTGATCATTTTATTGGGACTGAGAGAATTTAAACTCTCAGTAGTTCCTCAGAGTTTGATTTGTAGGAACCGTTTGGATTAATGACGTCAGCCTGAACCAGTGGATTCAGTTCTGTGTCAGCTCCATCCTGACATAAAGACCGTGTTGTAACACTGACGTCGGTTAAATGAATGATTTTCTCTTCAGCGTCCCTAATTAAACTTACACCTGCTATACTAATCAGCTGCACTCGTGTGAATGCTGAAACTGTACTCTTCTGATCGCTGATCCAACGTCCTGTTCGTGTCCTCAGACAAAGGGGACTTTCCTTGAACACAACCACAGTGTTCAATCAGCTCCTCGTGTTTGTGAGCTGTGGAATAATCCTGTATGAGAACAAGCCAAAAGATCATTCAGAGGTGTTCATGACCTCCAAAAGCAGGAAAAATGCACTCGCTCCTTCATTTATTGAGACGAGTCATCCAAACCTCTTTAAGCTGTAACAGTTCAGACCCAGCACCCCTCTCTTTCCTAACGTGTGCTGTTAAATAAAAACTATGTCGTGACATCACCTTCTTTGACTTATAATTATGTGTGCGTGTGTGTGCATGCACGTGCCTGTTTTAGCTCCTCCTCCTTTTGAAACCTCTCTCTGCTGATTGGCTAGCGAAGGTTTGACAAGCAGGTGGGTGGAGCTTCTTTCCTCTCTATGACATCACAAAGATCCCAGAGTAGAAAACTATGATAAACAGTGCTGAGAGCAGCTGAGCTTTGTGCTCACAGGGATTACAGGATCTACACTGAGCTCGTTATTAGAACCCTAATGATTAACATGAGCATCCACCACTGAAACAGGAGATATGTGACAGGAAATAAGGAGAACAGGTCACTTCAATTCAATCCAGGTCCTCGTTAACATGTAGGAACCGCGTGTTCAGTTTGCCTCACCTTCTGTTTTATTTATTTGTTCTTTTGTCTTAACAAAATCCTTCAAGAGTTAAAAATTGAAGGCTAAAAGAGACGGAGCGCAATAAAGAGGAGAAAAAGAGACGAGAAACAGTGTTCTTGTTTTCATTAGTGTGGCATTATCTAAGCCTGTTAATTAACCCCCTAAGGCCCTCTGCATGGAGATCAGAGGAAGAGGGGGAGAGGAAGAGGAAAGGAGGGCAGCAAGAGAGATTCAGGGTTGGAGGGGTGTGTGTGTGTGTGTGTGTGTGTGTGTGTGTGTGTGTGTGTGTGTGTGTGTGTGTGTGTGTGTGTGTGTGCGTGTGTGTGTGTGTGTGTGCGTGTGTGTGTGCGTGTGTGTGTCAAAGATGTAGATGCCCATGTTTCACCTGCCACAGACACACACACACACACACGCACACACACACGCACACACACACACACACACGCGCACACACACACGCACACACACACACACACACACACACACACACACGCACATGCACACGCACACACACACACACACACACACACGCACACACACACGCACACACACACACACACACACACACACACACACACACACACACGCACACACACACACACACACACACACACACGACAGATCAGTTTCTACAGCTATCAGCAGGCAAATGTTCTCAGAGGTGTTTCACTTAAATTAGCAGTGATGAACTCTGGGAGTGGATGTTGATCTGGATTCAGGAATTCAGGATGTTCTCAAAAAAATATTCTGAACTGCTCTGTGTCCAGATCTCCTGAGCCCTGGGGGTCATGTACTGTACGGAGGGGATTTTCATCCTGGGGGGGAAGGGGGGGGGGGGGGGGGGGGGGGGGTTGCAGACGTTTCTATTCAATTTTATTTATAAAGCCCCAAATCTCAAGCTGCTTTATATTGTGGGTAAAGACCCTACAATAATACAGAGAAAACCCAACAGTCTAAACGACCCCCTATGAGCAGCATTTGGTGACAGTGGGAAGGAAAAACTCCCTTTAACAGGAAGAAACCTCCATCAGAACCAGGCTCAGGGAGGGGGGGGGGTCATCTGCTGAGGGGGGGCTGAGGGGAGAGAACGACCTGCTGGGTCCATATTATGGTCGCGTTGCTCTGTCGTGGTTAGGCGGTGTGGCAGGATGCGCATCCAAATGTGAGACTCTGCAGGCTGACTTGAACTTAAACACAGCTTTATTACTGCTCATTCACAAAACAAAGAAAACCAGTAAAGGTGCTACAGGAGCAAATAATCCAACTGACCAGGATTCTCTGGAAAACATGGAACAAGGAAAATAGCCTAGGAGAGAATAAGGGATGACATGGCAAACAAGAGGATGAGTAACAGGTGGAACACAGCTGGGGATGATCACTGAAGACGAGAAGAGGGAAGCAGAACTGAACACAAACACAGGGACAGGGGGGCTGGCAAAATAAAGCAGGAAATGACTAAACAACAGAAACGCCAACACAGAAAAAACAGGAAACAGGGAATTAAATACCAATAAACTACAACTAAGAAGATGACTCAGAAAACTACAACTAAAACCTGAGAATGGAAATACCAAGAAACCAACCAGGAAATCAGAGAATTTAACAGAAACTGAAAGTCTCAGGATCAGGACACCATCAGGCAGAACCAGTAAATGGACTGGTGCTGGTTTTCACTCTTCTACAAGTCACATTCACCTATTCACACAGTCTGTGCCTATTATTGTAAAACTGCATCCACACAGGAAGTGACACACAGCGACATGGCAACCAGAGGCTGCCCAGTTCAGGACGTTCAGCAGCTTAAAGCAGTGGGTCACTGCTGGTTCCCAGTTCATATTTTCTTAACTGGGCAGTTGAAGTAACCACCACTGAGAGCGAAGGGTACCTGTGACTGACAAATCAGGAGGAGGAGCCTGGAACGTCCAATGGATGCTCAACAAGCCAATCACTGCCTCGGGGGCAGCGTGGGGTTCATAATTTTGCCCAAAGACACTTCGGCACATGAACTGGAGGATGAGACCTCTCCTGGATGACGACAGACTGGTTAATTTTTTTTTTTTTTGATGGAATAATAAAAACTTATTATTAGATTGGGCTGTCACGATATAATCTAAAGATAACTACAGTAAAAATGAAGAATCACAGTAGAAACACACACACACACTCATCACTGTCTACACACTCCACCAGCTGAGACGACATTAACAGCATTCACCTTTGTGATGCTGCAGATCCACGTCCCACAACAAAGCCACAGACAGGTGAGCTGTTCCTTTAAGTCTTCATGTAATTACAGAGGCTTCCTGTTCCTGCCGGCCTCCCTGCTCCTCTCTGAGCTCTGTCAAAAACAGCCAAATGCTTTCTACATATAAGTGTTCATTATGGGAAAAGTTGCTGTTTCCTTTTTCTTGGATTTAAAGCGACACACATTAAAGGTGCGGGGTGTTCACTGCACTGTTAAATGCAGCACGGCTCTTGGAGGACTGTCGCCTCGCCTGCGTCTTGTGAGCTGAGCTATCTTAAGACTGCAACAGATGGCAGTGCTGGCATCAGAACACATTTAAGGACGGCTGCTTTTGGTCTGATGCCAGCACGTTGTTCTGGGTCTGAATGTGTGTGTGTGTGTGTGTGTGTGTGTGTGTGTGTGTGTGAGGTTTCAGTGCTGAATGAATGCTTCTATAGGAGAAGAGAGGGGAAATATTTAAGCAGTAGTGAGCATTTGGTTTTATGAATTCATGAAAGGCACAGACCGTGCTCTGTACACAGAGACACTCATGTTTTCATACTGCACACACAGCAGTGCAGTACAGTCTCTGCAGAGTAAAAACTTCAACTGAAGGATGGACTATTTAGGGAAGCGTGTGAGAAGATGGAGGAAGAGACAGACAGAGGGTCTGTAGGCAGAGGCTCACAGAAGGTGTGAGCAATTAAATGTGCTAAACCATCTGTCCAATAACCTGCATGTGTACTGCAGCTCCTACATTACTCAGCAACCTGCAGCAACACATTCACACACAGGAACGCCAACCCATCCACTCTGAGTATTTTTAAGAGGTGTTCCCCACTGACATCACCGCTTTATTCCTCACAGCATATAAAAACTAACCTTCTAACTATAAACAGGACACGGAGCAGCATAAAGCAGGAATGATGGAACCATAAGTCAGTTTGTTGTTGTTTCCGCACTGGAATCTAATTATTATCAGCCGATAACTCCCTCATCAGCTCAGCAGATGGCTGCAGGTTTCTTCCTGTTCAAAGCGAGGTTTTCCTTCCCACCGTCGCCAAGTGCTGCTCACAGGGAGTTGTCTGATTGTTGGGTTTTCTCTGTGTTATTGTCGGGTCTTTATCTAAAAGCACCTTGTTGTGAGTTGGTGCTATATGAATAAAATTGTACTGCACTGAGTTAAGGAGAGATGAGATCCTTTCACCGCTTCAAACTGAGAACTCAGAACATTTATGAGTATGTTGATGAGGACAGTGGAAACCATCAGGTGCTGGGACTCTGATAAAGCTTCTGATAAAGCTTCTAGTTAGAGCTGTGACACTGAACCATCCCTCAGTTCTGCTGCTGTAGGCTCGGGCTGCTGGGGAACTTCCCATGATGCACTGAGCACCTCTCCTCCACTGCCCATGTGTTTCTACACCACTTGTGCTAGTTTGTGTTTTGTCCTGATCATCGTTCTTACTCATTACTTACCATCACCAAAGCCCACAGGGGGTCGTCTGACGGTTGGGGTTGGGGGATATTTAAATGACTGTACAAAGCCTTTGATGACTGTTGTTGTGAACAGGCTGTTTGCAGTTTCTCTGCTAATGCAGTCTAACATGTAGCACTAGCCTCCCTCTGTAACACTGTGTGTGGCACAGGTGGAAGCGTGGTGCTGTGTTCATGCACCTCTTCACACACACACAGCTGTGAGGTTTTACTTGTGATCCTCTGAGCCCTCTCCTTTTCGTTCCCTCTGTGTGACAGTGAAGCTGAAGCAAACAGCTGCGCATATGCACAGAGAAAAACATCTCCTAGTTGAAAATGTTGTGGTCAGATGAGACAGTGGTTGGAGATATGTCTGGAGGAGTAATGTGATGGTAGCATCATGCTCTGTGGCTGGTGCGTGCAAGAGTGAAGGAGGCAGACTACCTCCAAGTATTCACAAAGACCTGACCTCTATTTGAAATCTGGGGCTATACCTAAAAGTCAGGTTTGTGCCATTTTGGTTGAGCACCATCAATTATGCCTAAAATATCCAGCTGGCTTTACACCAGGATCTCGTTGATGCTGCAAAAATCTGCAGGCGTTTTCACCAAAAACATGGCAAAGAATATTTAACCAAATTTTAGGATATATGCTGTTTATCCCTACTTGGCTAAGACCTGCTTTCACAGCCAAAACGCAACCAAACAGCAAATAAAAAAATGAAAACATTCTTAATAAAAAGTAGAATTATTCAATAAAAAATATGCAGAAAGCTCACTAAAATACAAATGCACTGAAAGAAAGAGCTCAATTAAAGGTGCAGTGTGTGAAATCTCAGCAGACTGCAGTCAGTTGTGTTTTCTGACCCCTCCCAGTTCAGGTGAATGATCCTGCCTACTGCTGCTGTGTTAGAGCAGTCGTTCTCAACCTGTGGTACGTGTACCACTGGTGGTACGTGGGAAATCTCCAAGAAGTTTTTTTTTATTTTTTAGATTAAATAATAATGTTTTTTTAAATATATATCCAAACAATCCAGAACAACGAGATCACTGAAATGTAGTTTAAACGAGGTTTGGTGTATTCAGATTTATATCATCCAACAGAGCGATCGTCTGCCAGAACGTCATTTCTGATGTTTCTGTGTGCTTTCATGTGTAATGTCTTTGCTTATATTGCATAGATTATAGTGCATTGATAAAGGGCTTCTATATAAAATGAAGAATGACCTTCAGTCCAGTCCTTTTTAGCCACTTCAGCATGTTTATAGAGCTGTGATCTTATATTTGTTCTGATTTCTCTTTAAAAAGACATTTTTAATGATAAAGAATATATAAAAAACTGAGTGCAGCTTCTACCTTGTGACAGAAATGTTGTTTGTAGATCAAAATGACTCGATATGATTCACGAGAAAGACTTTTGACACGTTTCACAGATTGTAGGTCAACAAGTCATTTACAACAGTTTAAATACAGCCAATCACTTTTTGGTACAACACCTGTCCTAAGGTGGTACTTACAGCCAGTACTACAGCCAGTACTACAGCCAATACTACAGCCAGTACTACAGCCAGTACTACAGTCAGTACTACAGCCAGTACTACAGCCAGTACTCACTGAACACTGTTAGAGCCCTGACTTCAGTTCAGCATTCAATGTTCTGTTTTTTTTTCTATTAAATAACCTCAAAATTGTATGTACCTTTAAACAGAATAAAACTAAATCAAAGCAGGTGGGTTAACAAGTAAAAATCGGAATTACAATAAAATGCTTCAAAACATGTGGAATAATGTGTGTGTGTGTGTGTGTGTGTGTGTGTGCGCGCGCGTGTGTGTGTGTGTGTGTGTGTGTGTGTGTGCGCGCGCGTGTGTGTGTGTGTGTGTGTGTGTGTGTAAAGTCTGTAAACCTCCCACAGCCCATCCTGACCCCAAAATAAATATATTTCCATGACTTCATACAGCCTGAAGGGAACTGATCATTCTCTCCCTCCTCTGATGAATTAAGAGCATTTCCCTCAGCAGTCTGGTTGTTGATAGAAAATTGGGCTGAAGTTTGGGGAATAAAGATTTGGTCTGTTTCCTAGCTTAACTAGAGAAAACCAACACACAAATAACACCAGGGGAGGCACTTAAGGAGAGGAGAGGAGCTGTGGGGGGAGCGGGCCGAGGAGAAGGAGCTCTTTCAGCATCAAAGCCAGCTAAAACGTCTCCACCGGGGACCAGGTCCCCTGTTAAATACAGAACTAGATTATTAATTGCTGTACCAGCAGGACCTGTTAATAAGAACCCAGAATAGAAGCTGCTTTCTTTCCCTTCATCCTGTTTTCATGTTTTATGCCTCCTCTCTGCAGTCTGCTGATTTTCTCTTTTACTCCTGCAGCTGTTTGCTCATTCCCTGGTTCACACAGATAGATAGATAGATAGATAGATAGATAGATAGATAGATAGATAGATAGATAGATAGATAGATAGATAGATAGATAGATAGATAGATAGATAGATAGATAGAGTGCTTTTAAGTGCAGAGTTAATGTTGAGAGTGGGCATTAACCCAGACCGCCATCTTTCCCACTTAACAAAGTTCTGCTGCCTAAACTGGATCGGAGTGAGACAAACGGGACCCGTACTGTCCTGGTTTCTGACATGAGAACATGTGAAAGAGCAACACCAGATAAAGTCCAGACATTTCAGTTCAGGTCTTCTTCATTCACCTCTTTCACTCTGTTTATACTCCACTCTGCATTTAATCATTAGTTATTATTAATCTCTGTCTCCCCCCTCAGCAGATGACCCCCCCTCCCTGAGCCTGGTTCTGCTGGTGTCATGTCCTGGGCCGGTGGCCCAGTGTTATGTTTTCTTGGTGTTTGTTATTTTCTCGGTTTCTATGTTGTCATCTTGTTCCACATGTTTTCCTGGTGTCTAGTCTGCGTCTGCGTCTTTGTCTCCCCCTTTCTGGCTTCCTGTTTTACTTTGATGGTCGTCTGTTCCTTGTCTTCAGTTTTGCTTTCCCCCCCGTTAGGGTAATCATAATCACCTGTGTGCCCACCTGTTTCCTCTTCCCTCATCAGCCCCTCTGTGTATTTAAGTCTTGTGTTTCCCATGCTCCTTGTCGCGTCGTTGACGTTGTGTGTCCGTGTGTTCCTGTGTTCCCTGCGCCTGCCCTTCGTCTCCCTGTGCCTCCCTTCCAAGGTTTTTGTAATTTTGTGTTTCCCCGGTGGAATAAACGCCCTTTTAAGTTACCTCTGGAGTCCTGCGTTTTTGCCCTTCCTTGCCCGTTTCCTCCCCGGCCATGACAGAACGACGCGACCATAGTAAAGACCCTGCAAGCTCCGGCCGCTACAACGGCACTCGCCTGGCGCTGGGGGGACCAGCTTTTTTGAATGGTCCCCGGCGACGCCGCTCACCGCCCCCGCCTAAACCGCCCCCGCCTAAACCGCAGGTCTGCCGCGTGGGCGGACTGTTTTCGGCGCCGGCCGCTCCCTCACCTGCCTCTCCGTTCGCTCGCCCCTCTTCCCTCTCACAGACGGAGCAGCAAGGGAGGAGGAGGGTTTCCCGGCAGCTGCGGGAGGAGTTTTTTCCGGCGCCGCGTGGTATAACGCCACGGCTATCCCAGCCGTCTGCACAGGCGAGTCTTCAGCCTGCTTCCGTGGGGTGGAAGTTTGGCTCTCAGCAGCAGAAAGAGCAACTTCAGCCCACCGACACAGTGAGTGAGTCTGTTCTGTTCCCGAAAGTGACTGTTCCTGTTCATGACGTCATGTACTCTGCTGCTTCCTCCCTCTCAGAGGAGAGCAGGAAAATTCTGATCCGAAGAGTGGACCGATTATGCTTGGACTTGTTATCTGACCCGTGTAAGGAGGAACAGGAAGTCATCACCACCAGGCTTCAAGACCTGATTGCCAGTTTCCCTTGGCTGTTGGACTCCTTGCACGGGTTAGTGAAAGACTTTGTAATCACCACCCTTCACCTACAGCCAGCACCACAGACCACTGCTGCAGCCTCTCAGCCACTCCTGTCAGTTCCCTTAGCTTCTTCCCAGTATTCCCAGTCAGCTGTAGCTCCAGCTCCCCCTCAGTCGCAGTGTTCCCAGTCAGCTGTAGCTCCAGCTCCCCCTCAGTCGCAGTGTTCCCAGTCAGCTGTAGCTCCAGCTCCCCCTCAGTCGCAGTGTTCCCAGTCAGCTGTAGCTCCAGCTCCCCCTCAGTCGCAGTGTTCCCAGTCAGCTGTAGCTCCAGCTCCCCCTCAGTCGCAGTCCCAGACCCCTCAGTTAGCTCCAGCTCCCTCTGTTCACCCTGCTCCAGCTCCCTTAGCTCCAGCTTCCCCTGCACCCGTACCTGTTCCGCGGGTGGGGGCAGCCACGGACGGGCCGACCTCTGCACCCGTACCTGTTCCGCGGGTGGGGGCAGCCAGGTCCAAGCCTTCGCATCGGTTTTCTGTGTTAGCTGCAGCAGCAGGGTCTCAGTCAGCTCTAGCTCCAGTCGCTCTCCCTCGCCTTCAGTCAGCTTCAGTAACTCTTCCTCGGTCCCCAGTGTCAGCTGTTTCAGTGCCCTCTCAGTCAGTTCCCTCAGCCCCTGTCTTAGTTCCTTCGGTTTTGGTCCCAGTTCCCTCAGCTCCTGCTCCTTCTGTAGCTCCAGTAGTGTCAGCTCCCTCTCAGGCCCCAGTGTCAGCTAGCTCTCGGTCTGTTTCCACGCAGCCAGATCTCCCTAGCTCTCGGTCTGTTTCCACGCAGCCAGATCTCCCTAGCTCTCGGTCTGCTTCCACGCAGTCTGCTCTCTCTCGCTCGCAGTCTGTTTCCACGCAGCCAGATCTCCCTAGCTGAGAGCCCGCTCTCTCTGGCTCCCGGCCTGCTTCCACGCAGCCAGTCGTCTCCCGGCCTGCTTCCACGCAGCCAGTCGTCTCCCGGCCTGCTTCCACGCAGCCAGTCGTCTCCCGGCCTGCTTCCACGCAGCCAGTCGTCTCCCGGCCTGCTTCCACGCAGTCCCCTGCACCTCGGCTATTCCCCGAGCAGCCCCTGCTGCTCAATAAAGCAGCAGTGTGCCCTGTTCCGCGGTCCCAGCCTACGCATCCGGTGCCTCACTATGTAGGCCCCGTTCAGCCCATGGGCTCAGCTCACTCCGAGCCGATGGGGGTCTCCGCTCAGTCCGAGCGCTCCGCGCCAGAGGGCCCCGCTCAGTCCGAGCGCTCCGCGCCAGAGGGCCCCGCTCAGTCCGAGCGCTCCGCGCCAGAGGGTCCCGCTCAGTCCGAGCCGATAGGGGTCTCCGCTCAGTCCGAGCCAGGGGGTCCCGCTCAGTCCGAGCGCTCCGCGCCAGAGGGTCCCGCTCAGTCCGAGCCGATGGGGGTCTCCGCTCAGTCCGAGCGCTCCACACCAGAGGGTCCCGCTCAGTCCGAGCCGATGGGGGTCTCCGCTCAGTCCGAGCCAGGGGGTCCAGCTCAGTCCGAGCACTCCGCGCCAGAGGGTCCCGCTCAGTCCGAGCCGATGGGGGTCTCCGCTCAGTCCGAGCGCTCCGCGCCAGAGGGTCCCGCTCAGTCCGAGCGCTCCGCGCCAGAGGGTCCCGCTCAGTCCGAGCGCTCCGCGCACGAGGGTCCCGCTCAGTCCGAGCCGATGGGGGTCTCCGCTCAGTCCGAGCCAGGCGGTCCCGCTCAGTCCGAGCACTCCGCGCCAGAGGCTCCCGCTCAGTCCGAGCCGATGGGGGTCTCCGCTCAGTCCGAGCGCTCCGCGCCAGAGGGTCCCGCTCAGTCCGAGCGCTCCGCGCACGAGGGTCCCGCTCAGTCCGAGCCGATGGGGGTCTCCGCTCAGTCCGAGCGCTCCGCGCCAGAGGGTCCCGCTCAGTCCGAGCCGATGGGGGTCTCCGCTCAGTCCGAGCCAGGGGGTCCCGCTCAGTCCGAGCACTCCGCGCCAGAGGGTCCCGCTCAGTCCGAGCGCTCCGCGCACGAGGGTCCCGCTCAGTCCGAGCCGATGGGGGTCTCCGCTCAGTCCGAGCGCTCCGAGCCAGGGGGTCCCGCTCAGTCCGAGCCGGTGGGGGTCTCTGCTCAGTCCGAGCGCTCCACGTCACCCGAGGGTTCCCCACCAGAGCCCGGGGTTGCCCTTCTCCGTCGCCGCATGCCCCGCGGTCGGCCTCCAGTGTCTGCTCCCCGTCGCCGCTTGCCCCGCGGTCGGCCTCCAGTGACCCCTGCTCGTCGCCGCCGCCGCTGGCAGCGCGGTCGGCCTCCAGTGACCCCTCCTCGTCGCCGCCGCATGCCGCGCGGTCGGCCTCCAGTGTCTTCTCCTCGTCTCCGCCGCCGCCGCCGCTGGAAGCACGGTCAGCCTCCGGTGCCTGCTCCCCGTCGCCGCCGCCGCTGGGAGCGCGGTCGGCCTCCAGTGACTCCTCCTCGTCGTCGCCGCCGCCGCCGCTGGGAGCGCGGTCGGCCTCCAGTGACTCCTCCTCGTCGTCGCCGCCGCCGCTGGGAGCGCGGTCGGCCTCCAGTGCCTGCTCCTCGTCGCCGCCGCCGCTGGGAGCGCGGTCGACCTCCTTGAACTGTGTGTATTTTTGTTTTGGTTTTCACATGGACTCCCCTGAACTGTCTGTTTTCCGCCTCGGATGTCCCAGCAGACCTCCTGAACTGTTTTGCCTCTTCGCCTGGGTTTTGTTTCGACTGTTTTCCCCCTGCCGATTGCTGTTTTTGGTTTGTTTTTGCTCTTGGTCGGGGCGTTTCCTTGCACTGTTTCCGGCCTTGTGCCGTCGCCTTTTGTTCTGGTTCCTGTGTTTTTGTTTTTGTTTTTCTGACCCTTGTTAACCCCCAAGATTGTTTCGGTTTTTTTTTTTTGGTTGCCTTCTGTCTCTTTTGGGGTGTCTGTTCCGGCTCTTGCCGTTGATTTTTGATTCTGCTCTGTGGTTCTGTTTTGGGTTCCTGTGTTTTGTGTTGTTTGGTCCCTCCGTCCTGGTCCCCCACCTCCCGCCCTGGTCTGGGTTTGGTTTTTCTTTTGTTTGTGGCCGTCGGGGGCCGGCCTTTGAGGGGGGGGTACTGTCATGTCCTGGGCCGGTGGCCCAGTGTTATGTTTTCTTGGTGTTTGTTATTTTCTCGGTTTCTATGTTGTCATCTTGTTCCACATGTTTTCCTGGTGTCTAGTCTGCGTCTGCGTCTTTGTCTCCCCCTTTCTGGCTTCCTGTTTTACTTTGATGGTCGTCTGTTCCTTGTCTTCAGTTTTGCTTTCCCCCCCGTTAGGGTAATCATAATCACCTGTGTGCCCACCTGTTTCCTCTTCCCTCATCAGCCCCTCTGTGTATTTAAGTCTTGTGTTTCCCATGCTCCTTGTCGCGTCGTTGACGTTGTGTGTCCGTGTGTTCCTGTGTTCCCTGCGCCTGCCCTTCGTCTCCCTGTGCCTCCCTTCCAAGGTTTTTGTAATTTTGTGTTTCCCCGGTGGAATAAACGCCCTTTTAAGTTACCTCTGGAGTCCTGCGTTTTTGCCCTTCCTTGCCCGTTTCCTCCCCGGCCATGACAGCTGGAGGTTTCTTCCTGTTAAAGGGAGTTTTTCCTTCCCACTGTCACCAAGTGCTGCTCATAGGGGGTCGTTCTGCCTGTTTGTTTTCTCTGTAATTACAATATAAAGCACTTTGAGTTGACTGCTTGTTATGATTTGGAGCTATATAAATTAAACTCACTGAATTGAAAACGGCTCGGGTGGCTGTAGCTCAGGAGGTAGAGCAGGTCACCTACAGATGCAGCCACTGAAAATTTCCGGCCGATCCGTGACGCGACCTTGGCCGGTCCTTGGCCGATTCGTGGCCGAACCTCGGCCTAAACGCGATCCCCCGCTAATGACGTAGGAATTCCGGCCACTGGTGGGAACGCCCCTAAGCAGCATTTGGGGAAAATGGTGGTAATGTCTTGTTTATCCACCAGGAGGAGCAGTAATAGTGGAAGCGCATTCATTTGCAGCCCGCTGTATACTGTACCAAGGATCCTCACATCATTGAACTGTAATTGTAAGCGGAACTGTCCATTAAAAACAATAGAAAGATGAGATTAAAGCGGTCATTATAGTGGAGCGGTGAGTATTGTCTGGAGGGACGGGCTGGGCTTGAAGTTCAGCCCGGGACCTCGGACAGGCTGTGAGCGCTGCACCGCCAGCGAAACTGGGTAAAAAAATAATTAAAATAATTCTGATCACCAGCCGGTTTGGCCTGGCAATGACCTGGGAAGCCTAATCCTCTCATCAGTGTCACTTTGTTCTTCCAAGTCTTCACAATGTTAAGCTTTTTGTTTGTTTATATTTTCCCTTTTATTTTATAATCAAAACTGCGACCAAAATGGCTATAAAAGGCCTTTTCTTAAAGGATAAAGTGGTGTTTGAGCCACAGTTACGACGGAGCGGCGGCTCTTTGAAATGGGACGCAGCCTTCCTGCGGCAGACAGCTAGCAGCAGGAACCGGACGCGCCAGGTTAGCCTAAGAAGCTACTGAGGCGTCCGTGACAACCACCATAGAAACAGCCTTTTAAGACCGTTTTAAAAACATCCTCAGAGTTCAAACGAGCAAAAATATATGATTTGAAACAGTTACAGCCGCAGAGCTGTGGCGGCTTCTTTAAACGTTGTTTACATAGATGATCATGAATGATACGATGTAGCTAGCAGTGTAGCTAGCAGTGAATGAGGTGACGTCATTGTGTGCGCATTTCACAGCTGTCTGTCTCAGTCTGTTGTTGTTATTATTCTAATTAACATGTGTTTACTTTCTCTGGACCATCTCAGGTCCACCGTTACAATTTCAGCCTACAAAATGATTTAAATATGAACACACACTCTAACATCAGTGCGCTTTATGAAGTCCAATCCTTAAAATAAATATTATGTTTGTAAACATTCATGTCTCTGAAATAAGTACAGATGTTCATGTTTGTCATTACCATTTTATTTGTTTAGAGAATTGTGAACTTCACATTGTGTATCTAATCAGAGTCTCAGCAACCTTCAGTCAGAGACTGAGACTGGATCACAGCTTTAACCTCTGCAGAGTCACAGACAGACACAAACCTTCCAAATCTCACACAAGCAGCCCAGTCTCATCATTTTTGGATGCCTCTACGGTACACTACACTGTGATCAATATATTAAAAATTATAAATGAAAAGATAACATTCACATAAAGCTGTTTGAAAGTAAAATTAATAGGTACTTTCCAATAATATTTTTAAGGATCTCTGTCAGAGACCAGACAGAGCCATGACTCTCAAGAACCAGAGACTGAAATATGGAAAGAAAAAAAAAATCCCTATGAGAAATAAATGTGCAACAGTAAATATTTTGTGCAGTGGAAAATAAACGTTTTGAATCAAAAGCTTCGGATATCATCAAACCAGAAATATAGAACTCATTTTTTTCTTTAATAACACACCTTAGCATGCAGTAATATGACACGTTTCCAAACAACAATACATAGATTTTATTCAATGTTTTGATTGTGGCAGTGAAAACACATGTTGCTGTGCACTGAGACCATGAAGCCCACTTCTCTGAAGCAGCTTCTTCTTCTTCTTGGCATCAAAACAGAGGTGGGAGAAATCTACCAAAAGGAGAAAGAACATCTGAGGTGAAACCAGTCAGGACAAATGATTAAATTATATATAGTAGTTCAATACAGCCTCTCGGGTAGCTTTGTGTTGATTTCAGCTCACTGCTCCTGTCTGTGGACCCGTGGTTTTTATGTTTGTAACCATTTAACTTCCATTCATCTATTTAACTCAGGGAGGAGAAATGTCAGGTTGGTGCAGGCTGGTGAGTTTAGGAGGGAGGTGCGTTTGGTTCTCTGTTGTCATTATCTGAAAGATTTGGTTCACCCTGTGGCTGGGCTGTATCTGGGGTTACGTTGGACCTGTCACACTTAGCAAGTTTCCCAGGTTGGTGTTTATGGTTTAGAACTTCTAGCTCTGGAGCATCATCTGTGGCTGTGTAGGGTCCCATTGGTTTTTGCTGTTTCTCCAGATCTGCGTTGGAAATTAGGTTATTGATCTCAGTGCATTCCTAAACAGGCTGAACAAGGTTATATATCGTCACCCTCCTAAAAAAATGGTCAAAGACATTTTTAAAATTTTATTTTTGTCTAAATTAAATTTTCAACATTCGGTTCAGTTTTTTGTGTTTTCTGAAAAGCCTGAAAAAAATCAAGGGAGGGTGACGACATGTTTCATGGCTAAATAACATAACTGCTGCAGTCTGATAGTGACAGCAAGATCTGAAGCAGTGGGTGACGAGGAAGAGGAGGAATACAACAATTTGAAGAGATCCCTCAGTCTACAGTCAGCACAACGGCTACATTAGTGGCTGTTTGAGTTTCCTTCCATCTGCTGTGAACCTGAAGCACGGAGAACACAAAACATCTCTTCCAAATCTGGGATCTCAATTACAAATTTGTTCTTATTATAGGTGAAATATGTGTTGTGACCTGGCTTTTTATACACCTGGCGACCCTGGGTCATCAGTGGTAACCCATCCCCACCCCCACACCCATCCCACACACATTCCGATCTACTGGCCCCGTGTACATAACAAAAGGTGGCCTAATGAGATGTAAACTGCCATTTGGAGGCGCTTGGTAGAAAAAGGAGTAGTGTGAAAATGCTGGTAGTTCTAGTGGTCCAAGTTGTTCACCCACTCTACTCTAAGGCCTATAGCAGCATAACTAAGAGAGGCTTCAGGGTCACCTGATCCAGCAACTGTGTTCAGACCAGTATCATTTTATTTTACATTGTGATAAGCCTGGGTCAGTTCAGTGCAGATTAAATGAAGCACTGTACTCGCAGATATTGAATATGGATGCACTGAAGCTCATCAGGATATTTATTTGGAATCTGTGGCTGAAAATAATCATTTTACTTAACTAGTAAGTCCAGAAGCTCATATTTCTGTCATAACATTGTTTAAATAGTGAACGCTTTCCTACGATATCCGCTAACATTTGCACAGAAAATTTAAGCTAGCGTCTCAAAGACGGCAAAACCCGCAATAATCTCTACAAATGCATCTCAGAGTTGGGATATCAGCGCTCTCTTACACCACATTAATCTAATTTCAAGTGCTTATTGAACTCACGGCCGTAATAATATCACTATATAAACGCTGTCCATTGAAATCCTCTTACCTGAACACTGCAGCATCCGCCGGAAGTCAGCGAGCATGGCTTCTGTAGTCCTTCTGTAGTCCTTCGTCTGTAGTCCTTCTCTGTCAGTGA